>NC_080672.1:149490053-149757553 GCF_030247195.1 Topomyia yanbarensis
AATGTTTTTGCCTTTCTCATTCACTCTAAAATTCGTCAATCTAATCCCGACCCGGAGGGCCGAGTGTCATATGCCAATCGACTGAGTTCGTCGAGATCGGCAAATTCTGTGTGTATATGTACGTGTGTGTATGTGTGTATGTGGAAAAAATGTGACCTCTTTTTCTCAGAGATGGCTGGACCGATTTGCACAAAGTTAAACTCAAATGAAAGGTACAACCTTCTCATCGGCTGCTATTGAATTTTTTATTGATTGAACTTCCGGTTCCGGAGTTACGAGTTGAAGAGTGCAATCACACGGCAAATTCCCATATAAACTGAAATGAAAAATTTTCAAAATCATATTTGTATTTTTGATGCCAAATGACTTTAAAATGCATGAAACATTGAGATGTTTGACAAAAATTGACTTCTTTGGGCTTTGGTACATTTTTGTCTTTCTCATATAGAAAGGTTATGCAATCACTCTAAAAATCGTCAATCATACCGGCCCGGAGGGAGTATGCAGTGGGGGGTTGCTACTTTAAAATTAAAACTAGTTTAAAATTTCTTAACAAGTTGAAAATTTTCGGCAGGACCTGCACCTCCCGAATCTTTCTCCATGATCCGCCGCTGGTTTCAAGCGATGTTTCAGTATCACATAGTATCTCAAGATCGTGGCTGTCGATCCATTGTATGTATGTGCAAATCGTACTGAACATGTAATATTCATTTCCACCATTGTATTGAACATAACCAGCCATGGAATCGTAGTCTGGACAAATGAGACAAGCACAATTGCACCACTAGGTGGATTAAAACAGGTTTTTATTTTGGGAATGCGTCGATTTGAGACGAAAACGTAATATGATTAATAACGAGGATAACACTTTCCGAATGTAGAGAGAAATTTATGAAAAATGACGATTTCCATTCGACTCTAGCATGTTCTGATCGATTTTGATGAGCATTTGATTTTTGTTGTATGACCAATTATATGTATAGGTCAAATGTTTAAAAACACTAATTTAGGTCAAGATAGCATCATTTTGAAACCGCCAATTTCGGAGGTTTAGTATCATCGATGAGTTTTACAAACGTTAAACAGCTTATCATTTGATGAAATAATTTTGACGGTATATCGTCCAAGAAGTATTTATGGTGAATTTTCTCAGGTTAATATTCATGACTACAATAAAGTCTCAACAAATTCGCTAAAGACACAAACTCTGTTACTATTTTCTGAAAAATTAATTCTGCATAATTTTAAAACTTCAAAAATTACGGTTTCGGAATTATGCCGTTTGGACAGTATAATCGATTTTCACCAAACCGAATTTCTGGCTACGCCGCTGATTTCAAGTAAGTAGAAACAAAGTCGTTCTACACTCGTTCAAAAGAAACTTTTTCGAATGCTGAATATCTATTATAACACATTGAAACCCCGATTTTATCAGCCCAATATGAACATATGTTTGATGGGCTCTAGCAGACGAACAAGACTGAATTCGTGTAAATCCTTTCTTGAGCATGTTTTCCTTATCGTGAAGATATGCGAAATATGCGAAAATAAAAAGTTCATCATAATCAGAAATAGTTATCAGACTACATCAAGGGACGAGAAGAATATTTTAACAGTTTCAGTTTATTATAAAGAAAAAAAATTGCCTGATTTAGTAAATGTCCCCTTTTTTCAGCCTAAAATACACCATGAGACTGATAAAAATGGGTCTTTATTGTATGTATTATTCGCTGTGTTTCACATTAATAGGTACATTTCTTTTTGGAGATTTTTTTATTGCATCGAACAACAACAATTTTTAGGTAGTTTTCAAGGGGTTATTTTATAAACTTCTTCCAAAATTTGGCGAAACTATTCCAATCAGGGCCGTCTTAAGACTACACGGAGCCCTTGGGCACTCTCGAGCTAGGGGGCCCCTACAATTGAAAAGCTATAAGCAGCTGTAGTAGTAGGATCAAAAAAAATTCCCAGATTTTCGGTACAGTTTCCACTCAATACCACCCTGAAGCTCCAAATTTAAGCCAAATCTGTTAACCGTATTGACATTACTTTATAAATAAAGTGGGATTTAAATTATACTGAGAACAAAGACGATTTCAGACAACCTGGTGTCGTTCCTGATGTCCAAATATCGTCATGGACTTATTAACTACGCTATAGTATTCCCAGACGGTGTAATCTGACCTTCATAGTTGGTAGACGTTGTTTGAGGATTAAGAGTGCTTCCATCAAGAAGGAGGAATGTTGGAGTTGGGTTACGCTACCAAATATCCGAGGTTCTTCAAATATCCTCAAACGCACGCACATTGCCGTGACTCATTTATTCAAATCTAGGGGAAAGTCAGGGTTTATATGTGTAAACACTTTAAAGGGCCATTTTCAAACTTATTATTAGGATATCATGACGTTTTTCTACACGATGGTTTGTTTATTCTAGATAAGGCGGATGCATTACAGAGCAACATTATTGGTATTGTGTCAGTCTAAGACTGACCATGCAAAATGAAACATGCCAAATCCGACCAAATAGTGTCGAGTCTTCGCAAGACCTCAAGAAGTCACTTTTGGGTATTTCCATGTGAATTTGTTCATTTACAGACTCAAATATGACATAGAAATACATATTTTCCACATCCCCAAATCGCTTGACAAACAAAAAGTTCTAGTTGGTTGGCTAAGGTCCGGTGTCTTCCAAATTTTGTATACATGGTGTGCCAAATATTTGTTTGCTGTAGTTAAAAATAAATTGAAACTTGAATCGAAATGTGACCGGTTTTGCCGGTAGTTGTTCCAGCTAGCCAACTGCTGAATTATCATAGGATTGATTTTTCCGAGCTGTGTGACTATTTGCTCCATATGGACTGGTCAACGCATCTAGGTAACAGCGATGCAGATGCAATGACTATAAACTTCTGCCGAGTAATTCAGGAATGCTTACAGAATAATCTCCCAGTAAAACGACAGCCTGTTTCCCCGGTGTGGAGTACATTGACGCTGCGAGCCCTTCGCAGAAAACGAAATGCATGCCAACGCAAACTTCATCGCAAACAATCGCCGGCCACGAATTACGACTTTCACGTTGCCAGTGAAGCATACCGGAATCTCAACGCTGTTCTGTATAGATCGTAAGTACAACGAGTTCAAGTAGGCCTACGAAGTAATCCTAAAGGATTTTGTAACTTTGTAAATTCAAAACGAAAAAATTACAGCGTTCCTTCCCATGTGTACCTCGATGAAAAGGCAGCGTCGTCCACTGCAACAGCTTTTGAATTGTTTACCAATCTTTTCGCATCCGTCGTTGCTCCCTGCTTAGCATCTGATCAGGAAATCGATATCGCATTAGTAACTGTTCCGCAAGATATCGCCGATTTAAGCACCTTTTCGATTTCACCCGACATGGTAATAGCAGCTGCAAGAAAGCTAAAAAGCTCTTTCTCCCCTGGACCGGATGGGATTCCAGCTGCTGTCTACTGTCGTTGTGCCGTCGCTTTGGGTCAACCTTTGTCTCGCATCTTCAACCAATCATTTGACCAGGCTAAGTTCCCCAAGGTTTGGAAACAACCCTACATGTTCCCGATGTTCAAAGCCGGAGATAAGAGAAATATCAAACAGTACCGCGGAATAACGAATATTTCAGCTGGATCTAAGTTATTTGAAATTGTCAATCAATTCATCCTCAGCCGTACAGTAAGTTATATCTCACCAGACCAACAGGGTTTCATGGCCGGGCGATCCATTTTAACAAACCAGCTGTAATTTACGTCAATTTGCATCAATTGCATGGAGAAGAAAACACAAGTATTCACCGATTTGAAATCTGCTTTTGACAGAATTTCTCAAGAAGTTGTACAAGTTAGAAGCGTCCGACAAGCTTACGTTGTGGCTACGCTTCTGTCTTACGTAAATAACGCCTTGTGTGAAATTGGGCTCTTGTATATCGGCTCCGTTTACCAATAGATCAGGTGTACCGCAGGGCAGCAATCTGGGCCCACTGCTTGTCTCACTGTTTTTTAATGATGTAGCAGTAGTGTTAGATTCCGGGTAGAAGCTCATATTTGTCGATGACCTTTCGCTGTACTTAGTCATCCAGTCAGCTGAGGACTGCTACCAACTGCAAGCACTATTGGATCGCTTTGTGAAGTGGTGTGGATTGAATTAGCTTACTGTAAATATTGCCAAATGCTCCGTGATGACGTTCCACAGGAAGAACGATCCGTTGAACTTCAATTACATTATCGATAAGGTTGCGCTACAGAGTCAATGCAGTCTATGATCTGGGTGTAATTCTTGACCACAGGCTGTCCTTAAATTCTTATATGACCAACATAATCGCGAAAGCAAATCGCCAGTTGGGATTCATTTCGAAGATTTCACGGGATTTTACGGATCCGTACTGTCCCTATATTCCCTATACTGAACATTGGTCAGACCAATCCTTGAGTTTGTCTCGCCGGTTTGGAATCCGCATCACCTAACTTGGTGTTTAAAATTGGAAAGAGTACAGAAAATGTACGTAGGCTTAGCTCTTAGAAACTTGTCTTGGCGTGACCCGCAAAATTTACCACCGTATCGTGACCGTAGCCAGCTGCTCAATTTTGAGACATTAGAATGTCGTCGTAGTATCCAGCAAGCTACTACCTTGGTGAAAATTTTAAATGGAGAATGTGATGCGCCTGAATTGCTGTCCCGCTTAGATTTCCGAGTAGCGAGCAGAACTATCTCGTGTTCTCCTCATTATTATTGTCGAGGTTCCATCAGACATCTTTTGGATTCCATGAACTGCTGTCTTCAATGATTGAAACCTTTTCTCGTGCTAATTGTGCCTTTCAGTTTGGTGACTCCTCACAAATATTTGCAAGCAATATAAGAAGATTGTGTTTACTGTGATTATTATATGTATTTGTAATAAGAAACCTGACATGAAATTTTACTTAATTTTGTACATTTAACCTTACGAAAAGATGGTGTTTTTTACACCCATTAGAGGGTGGCGTCTTGTAGGAGGAGGCCAACTCGAACGGACTGTTTCTTAGCCCAATTCATTTGAACTATAATGTGCGATAATAAATAAGTAAATAAATAAATGAATAATTGTCTCATGTGCTATGGGATTCCCAATACACACGATACAATTATGCGTAGAGTGGCAATATAGTTGCTTCTATGCTAAAAAGTTACAAACATTTTTTTGAAAATTAGTCTATTGAATGGTTTTATATTCATCCCACGTGCGGGGCCCCTGGCCCTGGCCCAGTGTGCCCATGCGTAAAGACGGTACTGATTCCAATTCGTATACCAATTAATTGGTATACTTAAGGGTTTATATGTTGCAGATAGAGAAAATACTGAAATTTTCAGCTTTTTTCCTACACAATATTACGAAAGTTTATTAAACAATTTTTCCTAATAAGTTTGTGAAAAATATAAACTTTTTGAAATTTTTTAATAGTTTAATTTTTTATTTAACCGTGTTTTTTTAATAAATAGTGACCATCGCTTCACAACGTAGTCTACTTTTCATGGCTTGCGGCGAGCACGATCTCTCGAATTGCTGAACTGAAAATTATGGAATAGAAATTAATTTTTAGTATTCTTTACAGATTTAACTCGCCGCGCAGATGGCTCTGAATTAGACCCGCTGGTGCCCTAAGACGATTTCGCTAGATTTTCAGAGCATTGTGCACCTAGTGCATTAACGCAAGTGACGGAAGGTTACACTAGTTTACAAGAAAAATGAAGCTTCAAGAAAAAGTATGTTTAGACTAATTTTGGGTCGCTGAACACGAAAACAATATTTATTTTTTTGTTCAAAGAAGCGATTTTGTGATTTTCTCAAAAAAACTCGTTTTTGAGCACTTTTTGTAGTTTTTAGTCAATATTTCGTGTCAAAATCATTCAATTAATTTAGTTAATATGCAGGTTGAAATGTGCCGAGATGCCCTTTCCAAAAACATATAATATGTGTCGATCATATGTAAATTTTTTAGTGCTGCAAGCGAACAAAGTTTAAAAAAAGTGCATTTTTGACCATTTTTAAAAGTTACTCATTTTTAAATGATTTTTTTTTACCGAAAAACATTTTTTTTTCGGACCTTTTAGAATCTAAGATAACAAATAATATGATTACGTTAATTTTAAACCTAATATCACTAATATTGGATGAAAATTTTTGATGCTATGGCACATTGAGCGAAATAGAAATTTTATGATTTTAGCGGACCTGCCCTGGTGCGGCGGTTTAGAGGGTGTAGCACTGGTCTCATAAGCCAGTCGTCAAATATTCGAGTCCCTATCGAAAAGGAGTCTCAGTGGGATCGTAGCACTAGCCACGTAATTTTCTGTGTACTGAGAATCTGCAGTGAAGTCTCTGGAAGCAGAAGGCTAAAATTCCTTTAATTCGTAAAACATGACAAAACAAAACTTTTCCAACGATATTTCCACATTTTAAAAAGAGCACTTAGTTGTACAATGAAATATCCAAACCATTCAAATGCCGCAGGATGGATGGATGCAAGCTCGAGAAGACAGTACCAAACACAAACAATAACTATCAAGTATAGAAGATTATTTCAGCTGAAAGTATGATTGTGCGAAAAATAAAAAGTTACAATTTTCACTCAGTGCTTCATACCTTCATATCTACATTTTTCATCCGAATTTTGTGACCATTGGTTTAAAATTTATGCAAAAAGATTATTTATCTCATTAGGTTCTAAAAAAATTTTCTTCTGTCCTTGATTTATTATTAAAAATTTACCAGAAATGTGCATTTTTTAAAAAAAGGTCGAACATTACACTTTTTTACTTTGGTCGATTGTAATCATAACAAATGTACATTTCTCGACAAACATACGATTACGGCCTAAAAACCAACTGTCAAAATTCTCTTTGAAATTCCGGACAAACCGTTACTCGCTTAACGCAGTTAATGCAAGAAAAACGTTTTTCTTTTGTTTACTATAAAGAGAATTTTGACAGTTGGTTTTTAAGCCGTAATCATATGTTTGTCGAGATTTGATCTACGCATATTATACATGTTCGGAAAGGGCACAATACCTTTCGAACTGTTTCGATCAGATCCTATTTGAACAAGATATTGACAAATATCTAAAATAGTGCCCAAAAACACCTTTTTCAAAGAAATCTTGAAAATGCTTCTTTGAAAAAAAGAATGGACTTGGTTTTCGTATTCAGCGATCCAAAATTAACTGAAGAAACACCTTTCTTCTTAGCTTATCGCGATTACCTTAAAATTGTTAAAATCTTTCACATTAGATTCTGAAAATATGAAAAATTATTTTACTGTAAAAAATAGAGCAAAAACAAAAAAGCGGAAGCAAAAGAAATTTTTTTTTTAAGTTCGAACTTCTTTGAAAGAGAAATAGAGTATTATTTTCGTATTCAGCGACCCAAAATTAATCTAGAAAGCACTTTTTCTCGTAACTTCATTTTTCTTGTAAACTAGTCTAATCTTGTTTAAGACCAAAAGAGATATGTGAAAAACAGAGCAATTTTCACTCGGTGCCTAATAACATCACCAGTTTTTGTCGGCTTTTCGTGATCTTAGGCTTAAAATTCACGTGAGAAGTTTGCCTGTCATATAAGATTTTAAAAGATTTTTTTTGCTGTTTTATTTTTTTATGAAAAATCAACTAAAAATTAGTAATGTTACCAAACGCTACTTTTTTGACTTTGGTTGCTCTTAACCCTAACTTATTGATATTTTATCCTAGCATGTTATACATTTTCGGAATGGGCATATCAATACCTTTCGAATGGTGATAATCGTTTGCGGTAATCGGAAGATTTTTTCCTGAGATATTTACCAAAAACTGCAAAAAGTGCTTAAAACACCTTTTTTAAAAAATCACAAAAACGGTTCTTTGAAAAAGAAAATGAATATGATTTTCGTGCTAAGCGACCCAAAATTGACTTAGAAAACACCTTTTTTCTTAACTTCATGCAATTATCCCAAAATTTGTAAACTAGTGTTATCGAAAAGATTCGTGAAAATGAAAATTCCAGTAATGATGATGATTTTCCCAAACGGTTCGTTTTCGAGAGGTTTTTATTTGTTCTTTGGCATTAGGATTACCGATAATAATTCAAATCAAGGATACTACTGGGAAGTCACCTTTAGAAAAAGTCGATGTCGAAGTAAAATTTGGAGCTATGCACGCATGCACTTCAGAGATAGCGTGATATCAGGAGCTGCGATTTCATTTCAACGCTTTTTTGTGAAAAGGGCGATACTTACAAATGTAAACATAGGGCTTTTTTCATACATTTCCTTTCCTTTGAATGGTATCACAGCTTTTCAAGAAAAAGCGTTGATTTCTTAGTTCTCAGTCGCGTTGGAAATTTGAGTAAAGTATAAACTTCAAATCGATTCAAAAAAAATTTCGATTTTTTTGGCTCAGTACAATATATAACCCCTTTAGGAAAATTCAGTTTTCCCACCACAATATAGATATTTTATTAACAGAGCATTAACAATATTTAGTTGGTATATCTATTTTATGGGCCATTTTTTTCGCTTTCCCATTGATTTGTTTTGAGATTTCTAGCACTGATGTTGTCCTATGCTGATTTGAGCGATTCTCTGAGTCCTGCCACTATCCCATGTAGTATGTGTTATCAAAAACATCGCGAAACATCAAGTTCTAAATGTTCTCAAATGATATAATATCCGAAGAGAGTGATAAGAGTTATAAGAAATGTCTCATCACACTGTTAGGTGGATTAAAAACCTGTTTTAATCCACCTAGCGGTGCAATTGTGCCTTTCTCATTTCTCTAAACTATGACACGGAGGCTTTTTATGTTCAACATAATTGTGGAAATGTCCATTACATTCTTAGTACACTTTGCACTTATACACAATGGCTTGCCAGCCACGAACTTGATGAGCTACGCGTCGACGGTGAAACACTTGAAACAAAAAATATCGTACTTCATTAGCCTAATCAGCATTAGATCAATGTTATCTGCTTGCTAACTCATTTTGTCATGCGGAGGTGGGTATGTGAGGAGGGCGAAAGTCCCATGAACGAACGACTCCCCAGCTTAAATTGGTATGCTTTGTGATATAGTGGTGGTTTAAAGATGATGGGGTTGAAAGGGAGGGGTATGAGGGCTGGATGGGGTGGTGGTCTGAGGGGTGATTTAAGAAGATTTTTAAGGGAGGGGAGTGAACAGTAGAGGGGGGGGGGTGTAACCCTTCTCCTTAAACCATCAACTACGCCCCAGAAACCTTATGCGGGATTACGTTGACGTTTTTCAGAGTGATTGCATAACCTTTCTATATGAGAAAGGCAAAAAGTGCCAAAATCCAAAAAAGTGAATCGTCGTCAATTATTTTCGGTTTTGCATCAAATCTCGACGTTTCATGCTCCTTGAAGACATTTAGCATCGAAAATAAAAATTCTATTTTTGATTTTTGTTTATATGAGAAATTTCTGCACTCTTAAACCCGTAATTCCGGAACCAGAGTTCCGATCTATCCAAAATTCAATAGCAGCCAATGGGAAGGTTGTACCTTTCATTTGAGACAAATCGGTCCAGCCATCTCTGAGAAAAATGAGTGACATTATTTGACACATACACACATACACATACACACACAAACACATACACACACATACAGACTTTTTCCGATCTCGACGAACAGAGTCGAATGGGATATGACACTCGGCCCTCCGGGCCAGGATTATTTTGACGTTTTTCAGAGTGATTGCATAACCTTTCTATATGAGAAAGGCAAAAAGGTGCGAAATCGGCAAAGTCCCAAAAAGTCGATTTTAATAAAAAAAAAAATCCCGAGATAACATAAAATCTCGACGTTTCATCCATTTTAAAGATGTTTGGCATCAAAAATACGAATTCGATTTCTGAAATTTCATGGGGTCGCCCCCTTGAAAAAAAATTTGAGTTCCGGCTTATATAGGAATTTCAAGTGTGACCGGACCGTTCAGTATATATTTCCGGAACCATACAAGCGATCCGTGCGAAATTTTACAGACATCTGCGGGGATAATATAGCTATCATTTGGGACTAAGTTTGTGAAAATCGGCCCAACCATTTCCGAGAAACTGATATGAGTTTGCTAGTTATGAAAGATGGCCGCTTTTCCCGGGCACTTCCGGAACCGTCTATGGTGGTCAATGTAGTCAACGAAAGTTTGTTTGGCCGTCGGTGACCTAGAACTGCAAAGTTAAGTTATTTGAGAGACATTTTAGCGAATTTTTTACCTTTTTTGCTTCCATCGGAGTATCGGTTTGAATCACAATTTGCTATGTGATCGCACGCCACAACCCGTAACTCCGGAACCGGAAGTCGATTGGGGATAAAATTTAATAGCCATTTACGGGGACGCAACATCTTTCATTTGAGACTAAGTTTGGTTGATTCGGTCTAGCCATCTCCGAGAAACCGATGTGACTGTTAGTCTGAATTTGGATGCTTCCGCCGGGGCTTCCGGAACCGATGATGGTGGCCAATGTGACCAAAGAGACTTTGAATGGCTGTTAATGACCTAGTACTACAAATCGAAGCAGTTGTTTTCACATTTTGGAAAAATTTTCACCATTATACATTCATTGCAGAATTTCTTAAAATCGACATTTTCTGCGTGATCGTACTCATCACCCTGTAATTCCGGAACCGGAAGTCGGATCCATTAGAAATTCAATAGCAGCCTATGGGAACGTTGCACCTTTCATTTGGGACTAAGTTTGTAAAAATCGGTTCAGCCATCTCTGAGAAAAGTGAGTGAGATTGTGTTCGCGTACACACACAGACGCACATACACACATACATACACACACAGACATTTGCCGAACTCGACGAACTGAATCGAATGGTATATGTCACTCGGCCCTCCGGGCCTCCGTTATAAAGTCGGTTTTCAGAGCAATTGCAATACCGTTCTATTGAGAAAGGCAAAACATTTTTTATACATCATTTTATGTCCCATTTGATGAGATCTATAACCTATACTCGGTCACTTGAAAAGTACCAAATCACTGTAGCACCGTGTTGCTATAATTTAAAATTTGATTTCAGGTAAAAGTCGTGGGATGTCGGGCTTACCACTAGTTCTCCTAGAGTGAAAAAAGAAACAGGCCGATATAGGTCCAGCAACCTAACTCGTTCTCTCCTTCGTTTATCCGTAGTCAAAAAATACCGAACAAAAAATGATTCTTCTTACCTTGTGTTTTTATTGGCACATAATCCAGCAAAACTTGAACCGCATCTGAGTATGCTGCCTAGTGAAGGTAAAATCCGAGACAGTCGTCCTGTTGAACTGTTGAAATACGTATCGGCCGATCCAGAATTAGTTTTTATTATATAATTAAGATTACCTGGAAATGAAACAGAAAAGAACCCAATCAAACTATCTATAAGTTTCATATTAAAGCAAAATAAAAGTTGTGTTGTAAGGCGTCTTCATTCATAAAATTTAATTTTTTTATGTATGCTTCACTTGGTTGGATAGCGTTAAATAGACTAAAAATGATCTAATACCAGCAATACAGCCAGGTTTCATAAAATAATCAAAAGTTTAGAAATTCATAATTATAATAAAAAATAATACACAATGAATTAGTTATTGGAGAGGCGTTTCGAGTTCCTCTTATCAGAATCCGGCACTAGCTTAGTGACAGGACAAAGGAGTATTCCTTCCAGGAACTAACGAACTGATTTCAACGATGATCAAATGCAAACTGAAAACATTTTCCTATATACAATTCGTTTTACCTATCTCAGATGTGGTTCATCGTCAAAAATGCGGCGCTAACAAGTAATTACTGCTGGACTAACAAAATCTACTTGTGAAGAATTATTAGTGCAAATTTTCAGTTTATGCTATTTTTAATGCTAGCCTGAGCAGCGCTCATCTATTAAAATTGTGATAATAATTAGCGGATTTTTCTCATCGGCAAACAGATTATGCACTTTTCAGTTCCAATAAAAAAGACGAGCAATTAAAGTATGACAACCGAAGTGATATGGAGTTTCAATTAAAAATTCTAACAATATAATTTATTGATCCTGAAAAGGACCATTGGTTTGTTTAATCGTGGGAGGAAAATTTCGTTCACTTCCGATAGCGGCGAATGTCTCACAGAGTGACAGTTCCTGTTCCGTAGCATTTGGCTCCTCAACGTCACCAGCGGTTGAGGTACCTTCGCGGATGTTTTTCGTTGCTGTCTGCTTGCGGACGGTCTGTTTGGTACGGGCTATGGCGTGGAAATTACTGCTATTCTGGTGTACAACGAATGATGAGAAAACCGATCGACCAATATCACTCTCTTGCTCGCTCGTTTTCGTGCCATGCACTTTTTCATTCCTTTTTGCTACTAATACTAGCATAACCTAAACGAATACGCGTCTTTCCCCCACCATCCATTTAGTGGGCAGTGTTGCCAAACGCATTTTCAGCGTTTCATCAATAAAATTTCAACAATATTTTCAAAGAATGTTGCAGATTTGAAAAGAAGAAAACTAGTTGACGATGGAAAACAATTCCCATTTTAATTTTTTTAATTTCTTAACCATAATTATCATAACGAATCATTTGAAAATTTCCAATCGCCATCTTTCTTTAATTGATCAAGCAATTTAATATTTTCACCATACGATGCAGAACGAAATCATAAACGGTTTATAACGCTACAGCTACACCAATCATGTCAATATCGCACCTATGGACAACAGTTCAATCCGGAAATAGAGAGCAGAAGTCAGCAGCATCCAACGAGAATCGAATCCAGTGCAACATTCGCCAAAGTGAACATAAACGGTCCTTCTCAGGACCACCATTATTTTAATGAAGAATAAATTAGAAGTCTTTCCCTTTTCCGAAAAATTCCGTTGATAACATGACATTACCCATTTTTCCCACGTTTTCCTCGAATTTTCAACCTTGAGCTTCAATTGCCTTTGACAGAAAGCTACGAATGTTCAAATAATGTGTGTGTTTGCAAAGTGTTAGCGTTGGGAAGACATGATAGTGCGTATGATAACATATAATCATGTTTTAGTAGTTTTATTTAATTATTTATTGAGGCTGTCTAGAAGCGGTGGTGGGAACTAGAGGGTTAACTATTTTATTCATGGTATTCAATCTGTTTTTTGTCTTTTGCGTGCTTTTTATTTAATATTAACATACTGGGCATTTTATGCAAAAATCCTATTTTATGTTAGAAATTTGCTAATTCTTTTACATTTCTTACAAAAGAAATGTATAGGATTCGCTCAAACTTTGAAAACTTTTTTTTAATTTTATTTACTCGTTTTATTTAATCATTATATTTAATTATTTTTCTTATTTTATTTGATTTATTCAGTACAATTTATCTATATTAATGGTTGTATCCATTATTCATTGAATTTATTATTAAATAATCCGTTTAAAACATAGATTCCAATCTTTCAATAAATGGCTGAATTGATGTTTTCAAACACTTATTCTTGTACTTCCATTTATGTTGCGTTGCTCAGAACCAGCGTTTTTCACATTTCTCCATCCTTTTGTGATATGAATATATACGTATTGATACCGGTTAACCATATGATTTACACTAATAGTTTACTTTGCATCTTCAAGTACATCTCGATTCTAAGCTATTGTAAATTCAATTCGTTCCTAGGCTATTGTACATCTCGTTTCTAAGCTATTGTAATTCCCAATCGGCTTTCTTGTATGTTCGATAAGCATGGTTTTCCACAAAAATGATGTAGGTATACAAGAAAATGATTTTCATTTTGAATCTCGTTAGTCCAACCATTTGCGTATCCCGCGCGAAACAACGCTACAATTGAATGAGAGCCATTCTTTAAGGCTTGCACAACATACGTTCGCATCTGCTGTGCGAAATACATTAATTTGTTTCCATATAATCAAAAGGCCCCTTCAAACACCCCCTCCTTCCACACAATAAATTGTCCTCTATAGAAATAGAACACTCTCCAGTCAGTGCAGTGGCAGGACATAAACCACACACTGCAGTGCAACGCAGCTACATACAACTATCGTGTCATTTTTCCCCTCATGAGAGCCAAAGCGGTATGCATGCTAATGCCTTTTTTCCGCAGCGCACACATGGTTGAAAAGCAACACCAGCAGGGGAGACTTTATTTCCGGTAGGACGACGGAGCTGTTGTAACCACATAACTTTTTTTTTCCCAACCGTGCTTTCCTTCATAAATTTCAACTCAAGCAATTTGCTTTTTGTTTATCTCATTTATGTTCTTTGTGTCCTTTTTACACGCTTTTTACTGTCGTAGAACTCGCGTTATCGTAACCACTGGCGGCGCAAGGCGATGATACGGGAGGCATCTACTACTTTATTCAAGTGCTAAATATGTTTGCCTTTTTTCGTATAATTAAGTTCTGGTATCTCTTAGCATCCTCGAGGAGGATGTGAGTTGGGGTGGTAGGGGGGTTTCAAGTACTTGCAATGAATAAACTTGTTTATAACATGTTTTTTTCCTGGCCATACCAAGTGCGCTAGTCTATTCCGTAAAATTCCATATAATAATGCAACATTTGAACAATATTTTCCTAAATTTTCATCGCAAAATATTCAAAATTGAGCGAGTGACAATGAATCTCCGGAGGCACTTCGAAAAAATGCGCTGTGCATCATAGCTTAAAATTTACTGAGGCTATCGAGTTGAAATTTCGTATAATTTTACTTCACATTATTCCGGAAAGAGAGCTTTTTTAATTCGCTACAAAACTCGAAAAAATGCCGAGTTACCTGGGGAATTACGAGTATAAATACTGTGCAGAGTTTCAAAACGACTGGTTCAATAAACCTCTACAAGATTCCACTTTCATACAGAACGGAGTAATCATCTTTCGGCTGTATTTGCTTCGAACTAGGTTATGCGTTTACCGTCATTCAACTGCCTTCGGGTGAGTTTTATTGTCATAATTTTGTTGCATTTGAGTTTGGGAACAGATAAATAGCTTTGCTGGACTTAACAAGCAAATGTTCGTGACTGGACAGAACGGTACCTATAAAACAATTTATGTGTTCTGTGTATTTGCAAAGAATTCATAGAATTTAATTTCTTGCTATAGTGAGCCAAAATATCTAATTGGTATTAGAGCCAAGACACAACAATTTTCACATTCCACTGTGAAAGCTGAGCACGTCGCATAAGTTTTCTTAAACCAATTACACACATAGCTTGAACTATGCCATAAGCAAGGTGGGAAACATGCTTGATCCCTGCACTGAGTTTTCAAAATAATTGATGTGCTCACGAACTACCACGTGTGCTTCATTCTTTAACCGCTGAAAACCGAAATACCGGTTATAGGGGAAGACTTCCTTGCGGTAATGCGATAGAACAATGAATATTTGAGTATTGGAACGTTTGCCTTCAAAACGTTTCGCTTTCTTTCGAAGTTTTTCTACCGTTAAACGAGCATGTTACCATGTTAATTTTCACCTGTCGCACAAGAATTACCGTCATTTAGCGTTACGTACATTCCACTAAGACCCTCGCGTTCACGTGTGTATTGTGAATTTAAATCTGTTCCATGGAATGTATCCTGTTGCAAGACTACAAGTAAGAACTATGCTTGATGTGTTCATATCCTTTTTGTAGCAGAACTGGAATGATTCCATCTTTTACCGAAGACTTTCAATCACCCATTTGATCGATTCGGTCGTCACAATTCTACGAGCAAGTGCCCAAGAATCAAAACTGCCTGAAAAGAGCTCAAGGGCAGTCAACATTGATGGCTCCGTACAGCCCGGAAAGTGTGTGTCAAAAAGACAGTTGAGTACTACATCTTCGTCAGATGAGTATTCACCATAAGCAGTTCTAATCGAACTGACATTAACATCTTTCGATTAAGAAAGTAACTCATTTAATCTGCTATTATCGTTGAGACTTGAGACACTTGACCACTTCGCTCATAGGATCGAGGGGCATTTCTGTATGCTTTGCGAGACTACTTAAATTTCTCCGACCCGTCCCTGCCGTCTGCGATTCCAAGCTCTTCTACTTAACTTTTTGAGTCGAACCAATTCGGTATTCCACCAAGGTGTTCCTCTAGAAGCACGCATAATTCGAAGCGGGCAAGCCTCTTCGTATGCTGCAACTATGAGTGAGTTTGTTCTATCCAAGACCTTGTCCAAGTCACATGGAGATTCAATCGTCGGAGATACCCCTGAAACCTCATCGTAGAGGTCCCAATTCGTAGATTTGGGATTACGATATGTGACGATATCTAGCGAGATGTTGAAATGATCAAAGACGATATACTTATGATCAGATAACGACGGTACGAGCTCGTTCAGTACGAGTCAATTTGCTAGCTCATGCGTAATACTGTTTCTTCTCTGCCAGCTCGCGCAAATATTGGGCGCAGTGCGGTAAAATATCAATTTCAAACGAAAATATTCGTTTCAAGTGAAACTGCGAGTCTTTCACTGTAAGCATACCACCACTATATCAATTGAGTTCTGCTGCCGTCTTCGTTTGAGTCACTCAGAGTTCACTGTCAATTGAATAACAGGTTCTGGTCATTTGACGTTTTTGCCTGTTTAGTTTCTACCACCAGAAAACCAGAGGAGGATCAAACGAAGGAGGTTGAATATGAATTGCAACTCATTTGAAAGCATCAATGAGTGAAGTGCCACGAACTGAGCTTCAGATCAACAGCAACTGATGCGTTAAATGAATATGAATGCTACCGTAGACGACTGATTGACTGCGTTCATTCAGTTTCAATTGAATGAAATGAAATATTACTGCACTGATTGGGCGATTTCCTATATTAAGTATGTGCAGATTTGTATTGCTTAAGGGCGTCTGGTGTAGTGGTTAAAAAATCGACTACCTTTTTATCCACTTAATTGTTAGCATTGAACCTCTATAATAGTATCCCACAATCTCGGTAGCCATGCTGAATTTCTTTTGTGTTAAACTGCTATGCATTTCTCGCGCGTATTTGCTATAACACACACAGATTTCAATCTATCGGCAACACTTCTCGAAAAACTGACAGCGGTAAAAATGCAATGTAAACATTACAATCAAAACTACTTCGATCCAAATTATCAAGAGAAAATACCCAATAGGATTTTCCACAATTTGAAATTGAGTGGCGGATTTTCCTGCGGATTTTCTAAATTTGCGGGTTTTCCTAGCGTGGCGGATAATAACTGGCCAATAAGGAGACAAACAGCTTTAGACCGATCAGCCTGAGCTCCGTCTTTCTCAAATCAGTGGAACGTTTAATCGACCACTACATTCGGGATGTTAGCTTTGGCGAGCGTCCGCTGCATGCAATGCAACATGCATAGCAGCGGGGGAAGTCTACTACCACCCTGTTACACAATGTTGTCTACAATATTGAAAAAGCTTTTTCACAAAAGCAATCAAGTTTAGGAGTTTTTTTTGATATTGAAGGTGCTTTTGACATCGTATCTTTCGAATCCATCTTGGAAGCAGCACGAGGTCATGGAGTACCTTCATCTATCACTAACTGGTTACACGTAATAGCAAACGACATCTGTGCTCAACGTTAAGACATGTAGAGATAAGGAAACTGAGTGTCTGCGAATGTCCTCAAGGCGGTGTGCTGTCACTACTTCTATGGATCCTTGTCACCGACGGTTTCTTGAGGAAACTTAATGAGCTTGGGTTTCCGACATACGGTTTCGCCGATGATTATTATATAATGATCACCGGTATTTGCATCAACACACTTTTTGAAATGATGTAACAAGCTTTATGTGTTGTTGGGCAGTGGCGTCTTCGTATTGGACCAAAAATATCCAAATCCAAATAAAATATCAATGGTGATTTTCAATTATTGTCGCGGATCAAGTACGTTAGAGTAATTCTTGATCCAAAACTCAATTGGGCAGCTCATATCGATTTCACAATCAAGAAAGCTGGCAAGGCTTTCGGCCAATGTAGACGACTTTTTGGTAAATCTTAGGGACTCAAACCCAAGTACATTCAGTTGGTCCATACAACAATTGCTCGGTGTTAAGTCAGACTGGACTTGGTTACATTGTATTGATTTCGAGAAAAACGAGTTTAACGTTTGAATCGCAGCAACTTTTATAATTACTTATTATTATGTATAATTCGAAAATTATATTTGTTGTAATATATGCCTATTGCAACATATTACAATTCTGCCAAAATTGAAAAGAAATTCTTCGCTATATTTCACCCCAAGGAGGAAAAAGCGTAGTGCTTTCGCATAGGCCTGCTAAGCCAAGACAAGTTTCGGCTTCACTGTGTCACATCGGCATAAACAGAACTTCTGCTCGAACAGGACATCACGTTTGATCAGTCGTTCGATTGAAACACAAAGTGTGCTTTAGTTCTAAGGGATTTGCGTCAAGCCGGCGCTAATCTATTCCGACAATAAGTTAGTGTCGGTTTATGATGAGGCGAAGCCGAAACGCAACTAAGTAAGAAATTCTTTATTTAGTGCTATCAATATCTCAGTATTTGATATTTTGCGACTTAGTCCGGTCTGATTTAACACCGACCAATTGTTACACCAATACTGGCATATGGGTGCCTTGTTTGGTGGCAGAAGTTATAACAATACAATCAAAGCTAAACCATCTGTACGCTGTACGGATGGTCTTGATGGCTATGACTGGAGCGTTCTCGATAACACCTAATTGCTCTAAAGGCACTCTTGAACATAAAATCACTATATATGTTTCTGAAACAAGAAGCACTTTCTTGTGCATTCCGTCTTAAAGTTGCTGGGCTTTGGAACCAGTCTCATTCGTTTGGTAGATATAGTACCGTATTCCACGCAGAAATTTTTGCGATTCTGTGTGGCGTATAATCGGCGCTTCAACAGGGAATTTTTGGTAAAATAATCTATTTTTGCTTTGACAGTCAGGCCCTTCGACAGATTCGAGATCGAAATTAGTAATCGCATGTCGAACTCAAGTCGAAGAACTTACCATTTCAAATGCTATCTACCTTATATAGGTTCCCGGTCACTCAGGTATTACTGGAAATGAATGGGCGGACGAATTGGCTAGAGCGGTCGCTGCAACTGACTTCATTGGTCCAGAACCAGTTTAACCACATTCGATAAGATGGATAAAGTACAAGATTCGCTCTTGGGCTGCATCCGAACATGCCAACCATTGGCGTAGCATGCAAACTTGTGTTCAAACAACTTTTCTGACGGATGTGAGTCCGAAAACGTCAAAAAATTTGCTGCATTTTTCCAAAGCACATCTGCAGTATTCTAGTAAGGGCACTAATTGGACATTGCAAACTCAATTATCACATGACTACTATTCAGCGTGCTGAGAATTATTCGCGTGATCTTTGTGAATCCGTTTACGGATCTTCATATCATATGTTATGTAATTGCCCTGTAGTAAAGCAATTGCGTAACCGGATTTTGGGTTCTCCATATATAGATGAACCTATGTACAGAGAGCTGAAACTCAAGGATATGCTATTGTTCCTAACCCAGTGTGGTAAAGAGCTATAGTTTAAGCCATACCCAAGGAACAATTTCTGCTGAAAAAACGTATATGCAAGATATTTTAATCAGCTAATGCTGATTAGCTGCGTTTTAAAATATTCAAGCTACTGCTCTTCAATGCTTAACCAGTTGAAATTGGAGAATTTATTCAGCATTTGCTGATTAGTGCTGTTGTAACAGCGTTTCTTCAGTCGCAGTTCTGTGTGGCTCATATAACATTAGTTCAACTGTTTCTGATTAAGTAAGCTGAAAACAGGCTTTTTCCACACGCAAACAAAACTTGTTCAGTACCTTGTTCAGCTTTTACAAGGAGTTGCTGATTAAATCAGTTTAAGCTGCAATTATTTAGTAATTGTTCAGCTTGTTGTAAAGCGCTTGAAAAGCTAATGGTAAAAATATTTTTTTCACCAACAACGGCATTTTTTTTCAATTAATTTAATCTTCTTTCCATTCGTAATTACTGGTTAACGGAGCTTAGGTCCCCAAAGTCAATCAGCACCACAAAACCTTACCTTCCAAGATGAAATTTTGCGAATCCATTTCCTTTTTCCAGCATTTGGATTCGAACCCAGGTACATTGTGTTACTACATTCGTCGCTCTTCCATCTAAGCCATATCGCCTTTCTACTAGCACATGAAAAATTGGCCATCATACCAATCAAGTAAGTATTCATATAGTCATATATTAATAGCTGAATTGCGGCAACATTGATATTTTTAATCAGCGTTGTGTTAATGGCAGTTCAAAACCGGCGCTGATCAACTGCTTCATAAGAGCCTCAAATACGTATATTCAAACAGGGGGTGCAACCTTAGAACAGGAGGTGTAACCTTACACCTCGGATGGTAACGTCATTTATCTCGATAATTTTTTTCATCACAACGGAGCATTTTTTTCAAAAGCTCGAATCATTTGGCATTAAAAGTCGTGATTTTATTCATCTACTGTGCTGCTGAAAGTTTTTTTTTAAATTTCGAACAGCTGCTGAAAGTTAATATTCCGGTTCCGGTAATGAACGATTCTAATTAGAATCATCAATTCTGGCTCATTGTCCGGCTGAGCTATACTGGGTAGAATTTCTTTTACAAAAACATCAAGCGATTTTACGATTTTTAATACGAGCCAGAGTATCGCTGGCAATGTTTACAAAGTGCATATCACAATTTTCAGCATGTTATTCAGCACGTATCAATTGAACAGAAGTAATCAGTTCTGCTGAATGCAGTTTAATTCAGTATGTAGTTCAGAAAAAATAGCATGCTGAACAGTATATTTTTGATTGATTGGACTAACATTTTTTCAGAGTCTTATCAGCAATTTAATAGCATTTGTATTGAGGTACCTAAAGCAGGTAGAAAAACATTTATTCAGCATATTGTTCAGGTATAACATACAATTTGAATAGCCGTGCTACAACTAGCCATAGGCACGTTTATTTTACCGATATTTCAACACATTCAATGATTTTGAATAACAGTGTTTTAATTTACTGATAAAACTAGTGTTCATAACATAGTTCAGCAATATTGTTTATTCAGCATAGGTTGCTTTTATTAGGCATTTATTCAGTAAATAGTCTTACAGTTGTTTCCAAATTGTTTCTTGGGTATTTGAGTGACAATATTTCTTCGGGGGTATTGTCGTTCTGTTATCTTAATATCCCCTCGCGAGTGTATATATATCCGCTTAATGTTAAAATAAAAATAACAAATCCCTCCAGGGGTTGGAAGTTTTATTTCTGCTATTGTAGCACCTGCAGATCGTTCAGCATCCTTGCGGGTGTGCAGAATGCTCTGTTTTAATTGTTCTTTGTCGTTATTTTTCTTAACCCAAGCACTTCCCCAATCCTTCCCATCAGGAAAATGAGGAAAACGCAGATCATGGCAAGGCACAAATCTCCGATCAACATGGGGATCGTGCCATTTGAGCCAGTCGCTACTGATTCCTGGTGATATATTTTTTGTTTCAAGTATTTCAGCTTCGACACGTATCTCAATAAGTTCGTGGATGGCGAGCCACTGTATATAGGTGTCCTTGTTCTAAGAATGTAAGAGATATTTTCACAATCATATTGAACATAACCAGCCACTGAATCATAGTTTGGAGGAATGACGAAGGCACATTACTAGGTGGATTAAAACAGGTTTTTACATCTTACCTTGGTCTCCAAAATGGCCCAGAGATAATCACACGGTGCTACAGTGATTTTGTACTTTTCGTGTGAACTAGTATAGATCTCATCAAATGTAACACAAAATAATGTATGAAAAATGATCTACAGCCCCAAATTTTTATTTATGGCAAAACATCTGCTTTTCCGAACCTTTGGCACTAAAAGAAATATTACTCAGTCTTTCTTCAACCGATTTTTAACTTTCTGGGTGTTCTAGACAGAATAAGAAATGACCTTTCCAACGGTATGCTATGTTATGTTGTTTTGTTAAAAATACTATGCGGCTTTGGGACAACAATATGAAAGTAATTATTGCGAAAAAATTGAAAATTGCTGATCACTCTTCTTGAGAAGCGTTTTTGTTTCAATAAAAATTGAGAGAGAAGATTTAAATCTGCATCTAACGACATGGCCCAAGCAAAAATGTTTCGGGAGGGGCCGAAGAGTTAATTAAAAATACCGGTTTTCAAAACATATGCCGGAAATGACGTTTCGATATACATTGAAATTTTTTATGCGATTTTTATGCTGTTTTTTCATGTAAGGTGTTTTTATGCGGAACCATTTTTCGATATACACTATTACCATCATTTCTCGACAAACATATGATTACGGCCTAAAAGCCAACTGTCAAAATCCAATTTGAATGGAAATTCCGGACAAACCGTTACACGCCAATCACAGATGTTGGTAGTAAACGAAAGAGAAAAGTTTTCTCCTTCATAAACTGTTATGAACTGTGTTCGACTAGTAACGGTTTGTCTGGAATTTCCATTCAAAGTGGATTTTGACAGCTGGCTTTTAGGCCGTAATCATATGTTTGTCGAGATTTGTAGTTAGCGAGAAAATCCTCCTTCAATCCGGAACCCGACGATTTCCCTACAGTACTTTTGAAAAGGCACATTGACGATTTAGTGTCTCTGCTTCTTGACATCTTCAGAGCATATATTACCAGTGGCATTTTACACCTTCCTGGTAGTTCGCTAACATGTTCCCAGTTCATAAAAAATTTCCCTTTTTATTAACTAGAAAAAAAGATGTCAACAATTACCGCGAAATTATTTAATTTAGTACTTCTCGAAGTTGTTCGAGCTGGTGATTATTGAACCTTTTCAGACTTACTGTAAGCAATACCTAAGTGACGATCAACATGGCGTTAGGTTTGGGAGTTACTACTTTACCTCAACGACGTCCATCTAGTTCTGAACACTCCACGCCTGTCCTTTGCAGATGTTTCTTATCATACAATCTACTGAAGATTGTAGATTACTCCAACAACAGTTTGAAACCTTCACTGATTGGTGTAGTACGAAAAACATGTGTGTAAATCCCAAGAAATGCTCGATGACCTCATTCTAACGAAAAAGAAACATGGTTTGTTTTAACTACTATCTACTACTAAAAAAATATTATCTTGTTTGAGATATGGCGTAATGCGTGAAATGGGCTTTTTTTAGTTTGGTGGGGAGTTGTGAACCATCGCAAAAAGTAGAAGAGATGGAATATTTTTGTGATTTATTTTTATTAGGGCTATAGAAGATAAATTTTAAGATATTTCTAAACTAAAGATGAGATGGATAAGTGATATGATTCGCAATGAGTCGGTGACAACATGATTCGCGCCAAGCCATCTTAAATCGCGGTTGTGACACGGGGAAATTGAAATTTTGGCAGCATTCTGTTCAATTTTATATGATACTATGTATGGTTCATCCCTGATTTCCGAAGTATGATACTATTCTATTTAAAAAATAACCCACTGAAATGTACGGTTCACAACTCCCCACTAATGGTGGTACACAACTCCCCACTTTACATATCTTCGAAAAATACGTATCTCCATCGACACACTAAAGATTCATCCAATTTTTTTTTATCGATGAAAGCCAATTACCCAAGGAATATTTTGCACTAATTTACTTTGAAATCAGCTACACAAAGGGACTCCACATACCACAAATACAATTTAGGAAAAAAACTTTTTGTTTGGTATATTTAGTCGCAAGTCACCTGAACATGAAGAACATGAGTTAATGCAACATTTGCTAATGAGAAAGTGACGTCATGACAGTAGAAACATTTAACATTAGTTACCACATTTTTATCAATAGCATAGCGGGAATTGACGGTGTTCACAACTCCCCATGGTTCACAACTCCCCACCGTCCCCTAATAGCGGTGTTGAGAGGCTTTAGTCCGTGCAACAACGTTTTCTACGCTTTGCGCTTCGTAGACTACCGTGGAAAGATTCTGTCCATCTGCCTAGTTACGAAAGCCGGTGCCAGCTTATTCATTTGGAACCCCTGCTTGTTCCAAGGAATACAGCAAGGGCTTTGTTCGTTGCTGATACTTTGCGAGGTCACCTGGATTACCCAGCTATCTTGGTACAGATTAGTATAAATATCGCATTAATTAGGCTGGATGTTGTTGGCTCGAATCAAAACTTGTCAAAAGTAAACAAAGCTCATTTCATATCGTCAACCTGGCGCCCAGGTGGTGAAATCGTTAGAATTCAAGGGGGTGCTGGAGCGTTGCCAGAAGATTTTTATTTCAAGATTAAATTTTACTAAACTTTCCAGTTTAACTCAGCCGGAATGCTGGCTGGTTCTAATTCGTATTCCGGCTCCGGTGACACAACCGATTCAAGTTAGAATGTTTAAGGGGTACTATTTCGATGCGGCTTAGCAGCAGAACCGAGGCCTAGGAACCGAAGCAGCGCAAAGCCGCTGAGGATCCGCCGGACGAGGTGGCCACCGACTCGCCGTCGGAAGCAAGCGAACCTGTGATCCACTCGTTTGCCCGGCTTACTCAAACATAGGGGCTATCCCTAGTTTAAGTCCGACTGAGCGGTAGCGAAGTCGGACAGCACGCGCAAAAGCGATGTGGCGTAGCCACATTGGGTGGTGGACACAAAATAAAATTGGCAACGCTAGCAAAATGTAAACACAAATGAACACTCCGGATGAACCTATCGTCAATTGACATTTCCACGAGTTTTGATTCGAGCCAATAATATTAGGTTTTACACCAACCGACATAACCCCACAAAATGAGCCGGATGAACTTCGTTTGACAATTCTCGGTGGTTTGTTTACATGGAAGTTACGTGAGTTCGAATGTAACAGATGAGCACCCGTTGCATTCGTACTCACGCAACTGGCAAAGTAAACAAACCACCGAGAATTGTCAAACATGAACTTCATTCATCATGAGTTCATTCGTGTCGTCATCTTGTAGAACTCAATAGGCCCATTAATTATGGTATAGACGAATTTCGCGCCAAATCGTATTCAGAGTTGGCAGAACCCTCTCAGATTCTAATGAAAATTTCTGCACATGATGACTTTGTCACAAAAGCCACTTTGCATATTTTGTTTTTCCAAAAATGATCTAGACTGTCTTTTGAAAAGGGCCAAACATTTTTTACCATTTTTTTTTTCAAATGGCTATAGTCTAAAAATGACAAATCCTACAAAAAAATGTTGTAGGAGTGGTTTTTAGGTTTAGTGGTTCGAATAAAAATATTGAAAAAATTCTTCATAGACTCATACACTGAAAAAAATCGATTTTAAACATTTAAAGTCGATTTACAAAAAAACCATTATTGATTGGATGAAATTTTGTTCCAAGATAGATAATTATGTTCCCTACCTATCATCAAAAAGAAGATATTGTCTAATTTAACAACTAAGCATATTTTTATTAAGGGGTTAACTAATTTTTCATTTTTCATGAAATCGATTTTTTTTATTTCTTTATCTGAAAGTACAACTCCTTGAGAATGTTTTCCCAAATTTTTATAAAGATCCGAGAAATAGATCGAAAGTTACAGCGCTTCCAAGCGCGCTTTGTCTACCAAAAGCAGTGGTAATTTGAAATTTTAAGCACGATTATCTCGAAATGTCGTTTTACTAAAAATGGTTTTTCCGTGATCACGATTGCCGAAAAACTACTCAATCAATTTTCTTAACTTTTTTCAATTGATCGTAACTAATTTTTCTCATACTTTAACGATTTCTTTTTTATTCATAAATTTTTGTTTCATGGATATGAATTTTTTAATATAATTTTTAGAGCTGTTTTAAAGCAATCTTTTACTAAAAACGTTATCGAACGCAGGAAAAAATTATTATTTATTCAACTAATCGTTTAGGTACGAAGAATACTTATATACTAATGGAATTTTTTTAGTTTTGGGATTTTAGATGATCTATTGGTCTCCAATCGTGATCACCGCAAACCTCTTAAATAAAAAAGGGTTTCTGGAAAAAGCCACAACTCGGACAATAATCAATTTATTTTTATAAACTTATGCTTGTTTATTTTACTGAAAAATGTGATATCAAAATATTATAAGTTTGATGTAATGAAATCATTGCTTTATTCCTTTACGTAAATTCAAACTTTCTTGACATTTTTATCACTAAAAGATATGTAACCACTCAATCAAGAATCCCATTGAAAAGAGTTTATGTCGTTAAACAAATATTCTATTATTACTTTATTTTCTTGTTTAGTGCTGAGGAAAAATCAGAGAAAGATTAACCACCATAACATTATAAATTGAATTTTATTTAATTATTTATTTATTTTTATATATTACTTTTGTTTTAAAAGTATCTTCATGCATGCTATTTTGTATTATTTCTTTACAAGGAGTATATTTTTGGTTCATCTTCTGAATCAGAATCCCTTTTCGTCTCTACTTTGCTCCCAGGAATAGGCACAAAACTGTGGAATTTTTGAGTTCCAGATATTGTTAGAGTTCTTCTGACTTTTTGTTGTACCGTTCAGTGGATATGTAGCAGAAAATTAATTTCGTGATATTTTTATCAGAACAACTGCCCAGTTATATAACTCTCGGAGACTTGTTATGGTATTTCCATAGTCGCAAGCAAGACTGGCTCTGTTTTCCATTCGCTTGAGAGTGCCACAAATAGCATCACAGGGTCCTTTTACATGGGATTCTGCAACAAAATACCATTCTGCGCTTAACCCATACTTTGACTGGAATCTACACAAGCTTGCAAAGTTTTTCTTATTTTTGTATTGTGCTGCTGCTCCATCAGACATAAAATAAATTTTAGAAAAGTTTGTCAATTGTTTCATAAAATTTATCAGTTTTGAGAGGAACTGCAGTCTTCAAGTCTTCCAGTCTTTTAGTCTTCCAGTCTTCATTAAAGATTGTTATGAATATATACCAAATTCGTTACTGATACTTTTTGCATGTATCAGGCAACTAGCAGCTGGGAAAATGGATTCTGAGAGGATTATGACTATACTGAAGAAAAAATTCAGTTTGGACAAGGAAAAGTTTTTTTCAAATAAGTTTTTTTCCTTGAAAGTTCCCAACTTGAATTTTTGACGATAGGTAGGGAACATAATTACCTATCTTGCAACAAAATTTCATCCAAATCAAAAATGTTTTTTTTTGTAAATCGACTTTAAATTTTTAAAATCATTTTTTTTTAGGAGACAATGGAGAATTTTTTCAATATTTTTATTCGAAAATTTGACTAATTTTGTGAAAATCACTCCTACAACCTTTTTTGTAGGATTTGTCATTTTTAGACTATAGCCATTTGAAAAAAAATTGGTAAAAAAAGTTTGGCCCTTTTTCAAAAGACAATCTAGATCATTTTTGGAAAAACAAAGTATGCACAGTGGCTTTTTGTGACAAAGTTCTCATGTACAGAAAGTTTCACTAAAATCTGAGAGGGTGCTGCCAACATTTGTTCGAGTTGGCGCGAAATTCGTCTATACATACATAGAGTCATTACTGGCCTACAAAGGGTCTTGATCGCATCATTTTTCGACTTTAATTTGTGTTTACCAAACTTTAAGTCCACTATTTTCCAGAACCTTTAATGGAAACGTTAACTTCGGCTAATTCCTTTATCTGTTGCGTTCACACTCTTGGTGAACATGTGGATTATCCACTGCGAACATATTTCACCATGAAATATTTAAAATGATAGAGGAATATGCATATTATTTCATTGATTCAATTATGTATATCGAATAATTGTGCATGGATTCGCTAAGTATATTAATGAACTATCGTTTAATTCGAATTTTATCAATTTCTATGCACCAATAAGTAAGATATTGGAAAATACGATTCGGCGCATCGAGTTCACGTTCATTGTCACTGAGAGTGTAAATAGTCTTTTATTTGGAATTGACAGCTGTCAAAACAATATTAAATATGGCAGTTACAGCCTTGAAATGTCAATATCCACGTCATGAAATAACCGAAACAAAGTTCGACACAAGATTTTTTCCGTTTACATGTTTCTCTTTTATTTTCTATTAAAAATATTGACAACCTAAATTAAGTACAGAAAAATGTTTCCACCTTACTTTCTACACCAGCAAAAATTTCAACTATTCGTGATCTAACGCTAGATGTCGACCGCCAGATGGCACGGGAGTGCAATGATGATGTTTTTATTTTCATCTGTCAAAACACATTGGAAAGTAAATTCTGAATTTTATAAATTCAATCAATATTATAATTAAATGTTATTTCTTCTAATGAAAAGTAATATTGATGAAGAAAATATGTTTCCTACCTCTGAAAAATATCCAGATGGTAAATTTCTTGTTATATCACTAAAAATTCGTTCATCCGGTTTCAATTTATACTAAAATGAAATTCAGATATTGAAATTTCGATAGAAACACGATGGTGGGCAAAAATCACTGGATTAAAGAGTGCAGGTGTTGGCAGTAGAGGTTATCCACCGATAAATCCAATTTCTAGATAAACATTTTCCATATCTAAAACAACCAATCTAACCTCAACAATACAAAAATAATTCCGGATCTCAATAATTCGCAATAAAATATTGAGTTCAACTGAATGTTTTGATGTCAAACGAAAAAACCAGTGTTTTCTTGTCATCTTTAATCAAACTTTTGGTGAAACTATGTGATATTTATTTTAAAACAATTAAAATAGAACAACCATCCTATATCATCAATGCAAGAAAATATTTTCATCATCATTTGATTGGTACCAAAAATGAAATCTAGTTGGCGCATCGAGCGAAAAAGTTTCACGTTTGAGAGCCAATAGAGTTGTTAAACTTAGGCTGTGAACCATTTGGTGAAATTTTTAACTTTTAGTTAAAACACAGACTAACAGTCATAACACTATGAGGGAATTCCCACAAAAAAACATCGATCCGGCAATTTTCCAAGAACACTGGCTCCACCTTTTATTCACTGTCCCAAACACTCATTTACTGATGGCTTACCCCTCAGGTTTGGGAACAATTTTGGCTAGTGGTCTATCCCCCATATGCTTGTTCATATGTCAGTGACGCCATAATTTCAAATGTGGTCACAGTCCCAACTACAAATATATTTAAAATGACCGTTAAAGCGGGCGAAGCATTGTTTTCGAGTGTTATGTCTGTTAGCCTGTGGTTAAAATCTGACACTTCGAAAGTTATTTGCAAAATAACCCTACGCTGGAGCATGGTTGAAATTGACAGAGCGATAGTTAAATATGACAGCTCGATGGTTAAAATTTTGCCCATGATGCAGAATAAAAAGGTGGAAACATTTTCTGTACCAAATTGAGGTTGTCAATATTTTTCAATACAAAATTAATTAATAAAGATGAAAACGATAACATGTTGTGTTAAGATTTGTTTGGGTTATTTCATGATGTGGATGTTTACTTTTCGTGGCTATGACTGTCATACTTAATGTTATTAGAAAAAAACTAATTTTAAAATATCGACAAATGTTCACACCTCTACCAACTTGTGGTCATCGCAGCTGTCAATTCTAAATAACTATCCATATGTCAACTTTTGAAATGGTTCGCTCTCTCGGTTAAATTTTTTCATTCAAGAGAAAATAACTTTCGAACTGTCAAATTTTAACTAAAAGTTAAAGAAAATCGCCAAATGGTTCACAGCCTTAACTATCGATTTATTAAAATTTATGGTTGAACTGAGAACGCATCAATAAGCGGCCATCTGGGAAAACGAAAAAAAGCAATGTTGTTTGAAAAATCTTCATGAAAATGGATCAATGTATTCGGGGCATTGGTAGAGTATCACTGATTGATTTTTATGAGAATTTTTGCAGCGGTGTTGAAAAAGCTGCTTTTTTCGTTTTTCAAGATGGCCGCTATTCCAAGCTTTCTCAGTTGAACCTTAACCATGTTCCAGAACAGGGTTATTTATTTGCAAAGGACTTTCGAAGTGTAAGATTTCAACCGAAAGACAGAATTAAACCTTTAATGAATTGGATTAATTCTCGACAAACATATGATTAGGGCTCAAACGCCAACTTGCACTTTGAGTAGAAATTCTGGAGAAACCGTTATTATCCAAGCATGGGGTATAGCAGTCATCAATAGAGAAAACTTTCCCTTTCGTTTGCTATCAACGAGTGTGTTGGGCGATTATCGGTTCGTCCGGGATTTTCCATTCAAAGTGAATTTTGACAGTAGGCTTTTGAGCCCTAATCATATGTTTATCGAGATCCGTCAAAGTTGTAGAGCACCAGAACGTCAAAAATACTACCCTTAGCAGAAAACAGACATTCTGGAGAACTTTTCTGAAAGTAAAAGATCACTGTGGATATATGCATTTTGCCGTATTTTCATTTTCTTTTTTTCTTCCCCGTAAAAATATGAAATTGCGCCTCCAAGCTCCTATTTTCAGAAGCAGCATGTTTTGCTCTAGAGAGAGGATATATGAAAAAGAGGGTTTTTGCAGTATCCTCCTAGTGTAGTCTTTTTTATACTTACCATTTTCTCCTTATATTCAAAAACAGTCGTTTGGTCTGGTAATTGGATAAATGCATTCAAATGTAAAGATTATTCGAAATTTTCATGAAAAAACTAACGTGTTCAGTGTACAATTCTAGGGGCAGATCACTTGTGATGCATTTTTAAAAATCAGCTAAATTAAATGCAATTCTTTCCATCAAAATAGAAATTCGTAATGTATTTTGAGTTGCGTGCAATGTATTTTGCGTTGCGTGTAAGACGTCAAAACCCTACAAAAAATTAGCCCTATATTCAACAAAACGTCGAACAAAGTGAATCAGCGTAGGACGTTTATTAAACAAGCTTTTCTGCGAGGGAGTGTAAAGTTGATGCAAAAATGGAAATTAAATGCATTTTTTCTAATTTGATGCAAATTTGTTATACATTTCTAGAGTGATCTGCCCCTAGGTACAATTACATTATAGCAAGATATCGATATTGTTTTGAAATTCCAGAACGCGCATAAAGCATCCAAATTATTATTGTTCATTGAATACATAAAAAATTAAATTTATTGTGATAGTACGGAGATTATCGGAATATTCGTCTGGCTACTGTGCTAACGGCATTAAAATCACTGAAAAACTTTATTATTCACTGCTTCGGCAAGTCAAAAATCAAGAAAAGTTATTGTTCAGACACATTTGGAGCGATAATAAGATATCGATTGACCTATTTGACGTCTAGGATACCAACACAGTTGCAATGTGAATAGACATATATGTGTACGAAATACAACGAGCACACATAGATTCGCACTCACGGAAACGCGACGCGAGACAGGACACAACATTTCTTGTCCTTACTAACTATGAAAAGGATTTAATATTACCTTTTCGTCGGCTGGTTTCGGGCTCGATTTTGTCCCATCTACAGAATGATATTCGACCCACAGAGATTCTCAACCTGATTTAACCACATTTGTCAAAAATTCCACCCGATTTAACCTCAATTTCGCACTAATACAACTGCACAGGTGAGATGGACCGTGAACGGTCTCAGCCGTCAAGTAATTGACATAGCAAAGAAAAAAACACAACTGCACATGGATTAGTCCATACTCTTATTTCCTCGATGTTCACTTCTTCAAGGCTCGAAGTGACAGCTTCATTCTGGTTCGCTGTAACATTCACATTTATGGCGATTTCGCTTGAACCCGAAACTGAGTCAGGTTCTAACCCCAACCGCTGTCAATTCATACATTTTGACAGCAGTTAGGGTTAGAAACTGACTCAGTTTCGCTTCAAACAAAAACAACATTAATGAGTGTTTCTCCCTCCCAGGCTCCGGCGTTTGACATGTTCAATTGGCTCCACTCAGTGCTCCGCCCAACTATGAATATAGGAACTATAGCATGGACATGCTAAAGTGCCTGAGGGTAGGCAATTTGCGCAACACGCGCACTGAAGGAGTTGGGTGTGGCAGCGAGAGCCCGATCCTTCTGTTGGGCGTCATTTCGAACAACTGTCAGTGTCAAAGAAATTATTTGAGTAACCGTCGTTTGTTTTTCACACATATAAGCACAGCGCGTGATTATCGTAAAATTTGGACGGAAAAAAGCGTCTGTGACAAAATTTTTTGTTTATTTTCGGCCCAAACAGTTTAAAGTTTGAGACAACGTAAAGATTTTCAGTGGAGTAAGCTGTTTCGTTGAGCTCTTCGGTGAAGTGGCGTTTTGGTGAGCCGACAAAGATATATAACCAGAAATGACGCCAGTGGCCGTAGTTGAATCTCCGCTGAGAAGATCCGACGCGTCACGACTTTTTCGCACGCCGAGGCCGCTTTCGGAAGAAGTAAGTAGGCTGATATGATTGATTATCATGAGTTTATCAATTAAACAACGATGGATGCGCTCGGATTGTAGAATAATGTAACCCCGGACCCATCATTTGATCGAATGCGATTCTCGTTTGCATATTGCGTTTCGAGTACAATTCTAATTGGTTTATCTTTCTGTTTCGCATGTATGGTTTGGCATTGCTGAAAAACTTTAGGAAATCGTGAATGATGATGAAGCGGAACGACGATTTCGGCGGTCGGCTGCTTCCTTGGACGATAGCACTATGTCCACTGCATCGACCGTCGAAGATAATGACAACATCAAGATGTGCCTCCAGTTGTACTCGGACAATGTAAGTACCTGTAATAAGTAGTATGGTTGGACCACTAAGAGCCGATTTCTTCACCCTCGCTTAACTTTTAAGCCAGGTTCACCAGTACGTTTAAACCTGGCTTAAGCACTTAGCGAGGATGTAGAAGTCGGTCCTAAACGGAAGAGCAATATTAAGGAATGCCAAAATTTACAATCCATGCGATTGGGATACAATTTCATTTGTAAATTTAGTACGTTAACTTTAGTTTACTCTGTATTTACTGCTTGTTTAACCAATTTTCATAAACGTAATTCGCACCTTTATTTAGGCATGGGAACTTCAGCAAACCTCCAAATAAATAAAATGAAACATTTTTCATTCTGTACCATATGTTATTACACCTAATAGAATCAAATACATTATAACCATTCTAAATATAACGAGTTCAGGGAGGTTCACAATGTAGACAAATATATATTTTATATATTTTAATCCAAAGATTTGAACTATGCTTAATGTTTGCTTCGAGAAATGCACACATTGCTATAAATGTAATACAAATTACCCAATTATAATTAAATTATGGCTTCTTGGTACCACTACACATTATTTAGAGCAGAAACTATTTTATATTAAGCTGAAAAATTATCCTCAATTCGGGGCTGTTTATGTTATACGTTCCATAATACGATACAAATTAGATTTGTGCAGTAGCTAATGAAACAAAATAGAAAACTCGTGGTAGTTATTCAAACAATTGTCATTACTTATTTTCCTTACTCAGAAACTGAGCAAAGACAACGCGTGGACGGTGACCATCATCGATACTTTCGCGAAACTGATGACACGTCACTCGTCGATGCAGAATTTCCAGGTTGCTGGTTCGACGCTGGAGGCTTCCACAAAGGTTTACGGTCTCCGAGTTGATTCCATACACACTGACGTGATGCGCATGTGCTCGGAGTTAACGCGACAATGTATGTATCGCATAAGCTTCTATTTCTATTTTAAAATGCGAATTAAAATCGAAATTATTTTTTAGCCGCCCGGGCAATGGACAACAACCGCGAGGAGGAAGTGGACGATGATAATGGTGGTGCTGACAAGGAGAATGGCGGTTCTGCGACAGGCGCAGATGGTACCTCACAGCAGTCGCAGGATCCGAAGCCGAAGAAGAAAAAAGCTCGAAAGCACGTTAGTACCTTAACGAAGAGCAAGGAGTCGATCAACGCTCCTTTGGACACAAACCCCTTCACGGATCCATTTTTTGCCAAGCTCAATTCAGTCGTGGGGGATGTCAACAGTTCAAGCCGGTTGATGCAGAATATTATTCCGACCGAAAAGGGAGAGCTGCAATTACGGATGGATTATTCTTTTTGGGATGACCGAGAGCTTCCGCCAATAGATCTAGAAGCGGTGGAAGACTATGAAAACTACGAAACTACCACTGTCACAATGCACAGCGTTTCGATGGCAAACAAACTGCACGAGATGTTGGCGGGATATGAAATAACGGACGCCCCTGCTGAGGACGAAAACGATGAAAATGACAAACTGAAAGGAACACAGGACGTAGAAATTCGCGACGCCGAAGCAGATGCATTTCCAATGAACCGCTCCGCCGTGGATGTTCGTTTTGATATCGATGCGGAGGTGGAACCGATTCCAGTTGGAGATGCGTACATCATCGATTACACATCTGCCGATGGGCCAGACAACGACGACGAGTTCAACGAAGAGGATCAAATTGCGCTGCAAAACTGTCGAGGCCTGAAACGTAAAACTGTAATCATCGAAGATATGCGTCCTATTGATTCTTCTTCTGCAAATCTCGAATATTCTTATCGCGCCCTGGATAATATATCGCAGTTTTGGGCCGGTCCCTCACATTGGAAGTTCAAACGTTCCAAAGATCTGCGCAGTCTTTCAATGCATATGAGCACTCTCGGAAAGGCAAAACCGAAGGAGAAGCAAACCAGAAAGAAAAAACGCTTTGAAATGGATACTTTGGATGATATGATTAGTATCGGGGAAGAATTATTTCCAGCATACAGCCAAAGCAAACCAGTGAAAAACATCACCCATCAAAAGAGTTTGATCTGTAAAAAGTGGGACTCCAAAAAGCTCAAATTGCCAACTGATTTCCACCTGGAGAGGAATCGGTTTGATATAAACGTTTTTGCAAAGGGAATGAAGGTAAAAGACTTTGATACGGCACCAGAACCGGATGTTCCGGTGGATGAGTATGACTATGACAATCCAGTCGATCAGAACTACTGCAGCCGAGTAATGGTAAGTTGTATGACTTGTTTTGATCTGAGAAAGTGGGTAACATAAAATTATTTGTATTTTCAGAATGACGAAACAGACACAGAAACAGATCAGGTTGCCGAATATGACGGAGGTGCTACCGCTGACCATCACACCTTTGATGATATAACTGCTGGTGGAGATGGAGGTGGTAGTGGGGCACCTCTCAACACCAGCCTTGAGTTCATTCCTACAGAATTTCAAGGAGCGCCCGATAAGGCACGTAATAGTAATTATTTGTTTCAATTCACCAATTCTTAAAATTATTTCTCTCAATGCAGGTGGCAAAAATTAACATAGCCTACGCAAAAACTGCGAAAGTAGTCGACATGAAACAGCTAAAAACGTGCTGTTGGCGGCTTATCACTGAACAAATCTCCGGCACCAGTCAAGAATCCCCCAGCAGTAGCGGCATGGTCAGCACGGGTAAAGCAACATTTTCCGACATCTATCGGAAACTGCCGTATATTCTCAGCAAATCGATGAGTGAAAACATCTCGAAGTCGCTTGCTTTTTATTCGGTGTTACATCTTACAAACGATCGATCTTTGCGACTTGTACGGCAAGAAGATTTAGATGATTTTAAAATTTTACCTCCTGCGTAACTGCCGCTGCCAAAGCTAATGTGAGGGCCAAACGAGCAGGATATTATTTAATAAACACAACTTGAACATATTAAAATAATTTAATCAGTTCCAGTTGTCTTAAGGTTCAACTGAGAAAGCTTGGAAAAGTGGCCATCTTGGAAAACAAAAAAGTTTTTTCTCACACCGTTGGAAAAATATTCATAAAAACCAATCAAAAGTACTGTACCAATGGCCCGAATACATTGATTTATTTTTATGAAGATTTTTGCAACGGTGTGTAAAAAGCTGCTTTTTCCTTTTCCAAGATAGCCGCTTTTCCAAGCTTTCTCAGTAGAACTTTAACACGTATAGTGCAAAGTAGGATATTCAGGATCGCAAGTTCTTTGCTCAGCCAATTTGTAGCAAATAGTAACTTAAAATTTATTAGTGTTATCGTTTTTGTACTACCATTTTCGTTCGCGTATGTTAATATCTTTCACCCATTGAAAATTTGGATTGCCTTTGGCCACCAGACGAGTGGGAGCGGAACGATTCAAAGTTTTGCGATACGCATGTACAAATTATCCTGTTAATAGTATTCTTACAGAATAATGATTGAGTGTATTCCTCCTTAGAAATAGAGAAATTGAAAACGAATATATTTTATGTTGCTATTACTCGAAATTCCAGTCTAAACGATATATGTATCTTATCTACCATCCATTAGTTTTTTTTTTTCAAAATTGCGCGAGATCGACCCTTAATTTCAATCATTTTTACACATATACGCACTATTCTTCCCCACGCAGCGGCGGGGTAGGCGGTTTTGGTGCTGTCTAGTGATCGGCAACATCGCACCATAAATCGAATAAAAACGGACGTGATTTGATTGCGTGCTCTAGGTGTGTAAGCGACAACCGGTCGAGCAGAAGAAGGGTTTCCGTGTCGGCGGCCTCCTTTCTCATACAGTCATTCCGGTGGAAAATCATCACAATTCAAGCAAAACAGAGATGCAATAGCGACCCACTAAGTGCGCAACTTGTTTTGTGGAGGCGTCAGCACGTAGATTGTCCTATCCATGTCCCTCTTCTAAAAACCGGTTATCCATGTCCGTCTTCTAAAACCGATATGCGATCCTTTGGGTCCGTCACGAGGGAATTGATTGAATGGGAGAATATTGGGTAATAAATTTTGTTGATTTCTTTTTCGTTTTTGCGTTGTGTAGAACTTTCGATTCTTATCGGAAAAATTACACGAAACTGACTCATCCCTTCCCCTGTATAACAAACTGTCACAAATTCATCTATAACCCCTTCCACTATTACGTAACAAATTCTCAAAAAAAGTTTTTCTTCAGTGAAAACATGCTACGTAACGTTCTAGCTTACTCCCCCTCCTCCATATAACATATGTCACAACATGGCACAATTTGTCGTACTCCCTCCTCACCTGAAAGCGTTACGTAATTTATGAATGGTCTCTAAATGGCACTACTTTTTATCGAATGAATAGCGTGCGTGTCGAGATACGTGGGTGGTCTTCCATGCTGTAAGCGAGACATTTTAATAGAGGCCTCGAAATTTCCACAATATTACCGATTTCCATGAAAACAAAATTTTTGTGTACGGGTCATTAAGTGTAACTTTTGCTATAAATATTTTGTTAAAATTGCTTATTTGTGTAAAGTTTTAAAACTTTAAAAGCAATAACATTGTATTTTTTTCAATCTTTTATTTCTCTACTCCATATAAACTACTCCATATAATTGAATAAAATTTTGCACACTTATAGAATGGTGCTTATACTGTCATATAAATATACACTTACGGACTACCTTTTTTAATAGCAGTATTTTACATACATTTTTAATAAACAATTTAAAATATATTCGTGTTCTCGACGCTAAAAAAAATAAAAAAGTTTATCAAATGATGCGGGAAACGTTCACCTTCAATAATATGTAAAGATATTTTTGTCCTTTTGTTTCTGTCCAGAGATATACAGGTTTCTGTTGCGCGCCGCGTTCTTCCAACATGCGGCGCATTTCGATTATGCCCACGATAACGCACTAGCGCCCACGCGAACTCGAGCAACGAGCATGTTCAAACTTGCGTTCAACACCTTGCGGTATCTATTATTTAGCACGCAGAACCTTCTGTTGTATTGGCGATTTGCGGCTAAACCAAAATACGATTCAGCTCATGAACTGGCAAGTGATACAGTATGCTTTTTTTCATCCGCAAGTGAGTCGTAGCTTATAACAAAAACTTTATTTCTTCTCGGAAAAATCTTACCACTGCCAAAATACGAATGAAACGAGTAAGAAATTTGGTTTTATTTGCAATTATTGTGGAATTCCAGCCATTTGCAATTATTTGGCTCATACATTTCTTCGAAATGTTATCGTAGTATTATTGTGATTATAAAAAATCGTTCCATAAATGAAGTTCTAACTCTAAACCAAGACCCAACCAGTACCTATGTCAAAATCCTTCATATTTTGGATTACGTAGGAGATTCAGTGAAGACTATCAGAGAGAAGGATCGGCTGTGAATGATACAAAGCTGACACTTTCCTATTAGCAGGATATATTTTTTCCTCGCGTGATCTGGAGAGTTTCATGAATTTACACCATCTCATGAAGTTTTAGCTTAACCCTTTCATGCCCAATATTTTTCTCGTGCATGTAGAGTTCCAAAACTATTTTTTCTTGAAAACGGTGGGGTCAAGAAACACGAAAAGCCTTTTTTCATAAAGATACCCAGTTAAACTCATTCCGGAACCGGTTCGGATTTCTGAATGGAGTCATTATGGATTCCAAATCAAATGCAACAACCGATTCCGACTAAGAATCGGTTGTTGCATTTGATTTGGAATCCATACTGACTTCATTCAGGATTCCGAATCAAATTTCGAATGGTTTAACCGGGTAAGTGCTTCCCTTGCAGTGCTAGAAGCTGCTCATTTTTTACCTTCCAATGCTCAATACAATTCTCCTAGAATATTTACAATAGTCCCATTGCGTGGAAAATGTAGCCAAAGACAATCTAAATTGATAAGTTTTATCAATTTTCAAATAATATTGCAACATAACGAAGATATATGAAAAATTCATTTTCCGTCGTAAACTATTCCTGGCAGCACTGCTCCATCGAAATCCAATCAGACTAATTGCAATAACTTCAGTTCTAGAGAAACAGGAAATGATGTAACGGCGGCTACGGTGCTCAACAAATTACATTTCTGAACAGCACACATATAGCTCTGCGAAAAATATTAGAAACTACTATGTTTTACACCCATTTCGCAAGAAGTTTACTCATCATCTTATAAAATAATGGTTTTCCTTCATTTTCATAAAAAAATATCAACTAATTGATAGGTGATTTGGTGTTTAAATGTTATTTTTTACTAAAGTTTACAGAAAATATATGCACTATGACAGAACAGAATCAAATCCAGCCCCCTGTCAAGGACGACGTCTCTGTACAGCCAACATTACTGCCATGAAAGGCAAAACATTGATTTTGAACCGAATGCTATTGGCGATTTGCGGCAAAGCCAAAATTAGTCATGCGACACCTATGATTCAGCTCATGAACTGGCAAAGTGATACAGTTTGCTTTTTTTTCACCCGTAAGTGAGTCGTAGCTTACAACAAAATCTTCATTATCTTCTCGGAAAAAGCTTACCACTGCCAAAATATGAATGAAACGAGTAAGAAATTTAGTTTTATTTGCAATTATTCTGAAATTACAGCCATTTGCAACTATTTCACTCATACATTTCTTCGAAATGTAATCGGGGTATTATTGTGGTTATATAAAATCGTTCCATAAATAAAGTTCCAACTCGAAACCGAGACCCAATCAGCACCAATGTCAAACTCCTCTATATTTTGAACTACGTAGGAGATTCAGTGAAGACTATCGGAGAGAAGGATCGGCTGTGCATGATACAAAGCTGACACTTTCCTATTAGCCGGATATATTCTTTCCTCGCGTGATCTGGAGAGTTTCATGAATTTACACCAACTCATGAAGGTTTAGCTTAACTTAGGACCAACGGGAAATGCTGTTGCGGCGGCTACGGTGCTCAACAAATTACATTTCGAAACAGCGCGCATATAGCTCTGCGAATAATATTAGAAACCACTATGTTTTACACTCTTTTCGCAAGATGTTTACTCATCATCTGATAAAATGATGATTTTCCTCCATTTTCATAAACAATTATCAACAAATTGATCGGTAATTTGGTGTTTAAAAGTCATTTTTACCAATGTTTACAGAAAATATATGCACTATGACAGAACAGAATAAAATCAGCAACACTTTCCTTCCAGCGCTATCTGCGAGCGGTTTCAACGTAGAATCGCCAATAGCTATAACGCCCCATATATGTAGGTCGCTGTCAAACTCCATATGATGGTATAGGGTTGCCAGGGGGCCGATCAAATCAGCAACACTTTGATTCCAGCTTATCTGTCAGCGGTTTCAACGTAGAATCGCAAATATTGTGCTTTGCAGGATAATCGCTCGATATTCGATTATATGAAAGCTCAATTGAGATAGCCGCATGACAGCCGCCTATATAAATTTATAGGCAGCTTTTTCCTTGAAGCTTTCGAAAAGCACACAGCTGGCAGAAAAATAAAGCTCCACTGAAATCTGCTTGCGGAGCAACTGCGGCTATATTTGATGCGCCTTTCAGACGCCCGCAATGTGAGATTTTATTATAAGTGCGACAATAGCAAATCGCAACTTGTATTGTTTCGAATATCGCCAGTTCTATTGTTAAAATTTGGTTTTATGTTATTAAAAATGTATGTAAAATACTACTATTAAAACGTGAACCTTGTGATGCATTTTTAAAAATCAGCTAAATTAAATGCATTTCTTTCCATCAAAATTGAAATTCATAATGTATTTTGCGTTGCTTGTAAGACGTCCCTACCCTACAAAAACTAGTCCTACATTCGACAAAACGTCGAACAAAGTGAATCAGCGTAGGACGTTTGTTAAACAAACTTTTCTGTGAGGGAGTGTAAAGTTGATGTAAAAATGGAAATTAATGCATTTTTTCTAATATGATGCAAATTCGTTATACATTTCTAGAGTGATCTGCCCCTAGATTAAAACCAATATTTCATAATTCATATGTTTATATGACAGTATAAACACCATTCTAAAAGTGTGCAAAATTTCATGTAATTATCTAGAGATTTGTTTATGAGCAATAAGAAATTGAAAAAAATAATTTAGATCATTTTTAAAATTTAAAAAGCCCGTCATTTAAACAAAAAAAGCAATTATAACAAAATATTTATAGCAAAAGTTTCATTCCAGGTCCCCTATCCAAAAAAAAAAAACATTTTTCATGAAAATCGGTGATTTTGGGGAAATTTCGAGGACAACTTGACGTGGTTTGACTCATTATCATGCATATGCTCAACGTTCGACCTTCAGCACTCACAGATAAAAAATTCCATGTAAAGCTATGCTAACTATACTGCACATAAGGGACCATCCATAAATGACATAGCATTATATGGTGGAGGGGGGAGTTTTGTATTTTGTGATGATGTGTGACGACAGGGAGGTAGGGGGTCATGTCATGCTACGTAGCTTTTTAAAGGGAAATGGGGGTTGACCTTATGTCACGACAATCTTACCCGTTTCATCTAACTAACATCGTTCTTTATTTTTTTTTAAATTTTTTTTTTAAATGCGGGGTCAAGGGAGGGATGGTTAGCGTCAAGCTACGTAATTACCATGTTTTTGACGAAATGCTACGATGGGAGAGGGGAGTGTTAAAAACCACTCAACAAATGCTACGTCATTTATAGATGCTCCCTAAAGGGAATGCTACCAATAATGTGAAATTCTGCGTGTGATTAATTTTACATGGGCCACAAATCGTGTTATAAATAACTTACGTGTGTTGGTGACCATACTGACATCCAAAAAATCATGTAAAATAATACTAAGACTGAAGGTTGGACAGATCTTCATAAAAATCAATCAGCAGTACTGTAACAACATTCTACATACGCTGATTGATTTTTACGAAGATCTGACGTACGGTGTGGAAAAAACTGCTTTTTTTGTTTGCAAAATTTGCGCATTCTCTGTCCAACCTTAAAAACAACGATCATTGACTCACCAAAGACACCCCCTTACTGACTGAGCTAAAGCGACACACAACAACGGGAATGCAAAGTGACGTACATAAGTTTCGCTTGAGTGTGAACGATCCAAGCGCATTAAGCTGCGACTCATGCACGTGTGTGTATAACGTAGGTGGTTTTTCTGTCTGCTCAACACCGTTTCGTATAAAATCGTGTAAAAATAAGATATGTTGGCTAAATGTTGAATTAATATCGCTAAAATCGCACTATTAGCAGCGTAGTTGGTGTTTCGCATTTCGATGTGTAGTAATGTCCGAGGGCGAAGAACGAGGGTTGGGGCGTTGAGGTTGATTTGTCCAAGGAGATCGGGAACATCATACTCAGCCAACAGAGGCTTTGATATGAAAATGGCCTGCGAAGTATGTCTACGTTCTTGCAAAGTATGCAGTCCTAATAGTCTGCAACGGTTCTCATATGGTGGCAGGTTCAACGGATCATTCCAAGGCAATTGACGTAAAGCATATCGTATAAATTTGCGCTGGACAGCTTCAATACTTTCACTCCACGTTGCATGATAAGGGCACCAGACGATGTTTGCAAATTCCAACTGCGAGCGCACCAGTGAGCAATATAAAGCCTTGAAACACATTTTTCCGCCGTTGTAGTTGTAGATTGGACCTATTGGACCATCATATGTGAAAAGTTCAGGCTGACTGTTTGAATTTCATTTTTCGTTTCATTTTATATAGGGATCCATCCATAAATGACGTAGCGTTATATGGGGGAGTTTTGTATTTTGTGATGATGTGTGACGGCAGGGGGTAGAGGTCATACAATGCTACGTAACTTTTTAGTGCGGAATTGGAGTTGGCCTGATGTCACGACAAACTTGCCCGTTTCATCTGACTGCAAAGAACCACTTTGCATAATTTGCAAGTAAAGAGAGAAGCCAATTTTCAATTAGTAAGCGTTTTCTTGTATATGATTTCAAAATCAAAGTGTTAGCAAATTATTTGGTTCCTGTACTAGATGGTTCATGCTTCGTTCTTTTATTTTTCCAAGCTTTCAAGTTTATCTAATTACAACGAAAAATTCTCGAACTCGTGGGGAAGGGAGGTGTTAAAAATGCTACGTCATTTATGGTGAAGCCTAAGTAGGTATGAGGACGAAATCAATACAGATCCGACGCAGAATGCTGCACTCCAACGATGTCAATCTTTTTACATCGGATCAAGTACAGGATGCACGTTTATCTATCTCTTCTTCATTATTCAAACATTGATCTGCTTCAATGTCAGATTATTGAATAAAGTAAGATATTTGCAGCCATGTGGCGATTATTGGCGGTGGTGACGACGATGCTCTTTTGCTCGTTTGTGGAGCATTACTGTAACTTAGACGGGATACGTGTTTCATTCTCCAGTACCGCCGACATTGCTGTGCAATAAAATGATTGATGTTGCACAACGGACTGTAGCAAAACCGATAAGCATAACCGTCTGGAGGGACAAGGAGCATGATAATTGCATTTTGGATTCGTTCATTAATACCTGATATCCAGGGCCATAGAGAAAAAATACGGGCCCGGGGGGTCCAACGTACGGACCCTCACCATTGTATATCGCCCGTGTACTAAAAAGTTAAAGTTTGTAATATATTGGACTTAACTGATATTGTGTATATTACACTGGAATTTTATAGTTATGTGTCAGTTTTTTGCTCTAGTTGCTTGTAGTGCCAATGACGGAAAAAACGTAGGGTTGTTAATACTGTGGAGTATTTTAAATACCTCTTCGAAAGTTATGGTGACTTTGAAAAGGACCATTATTGTCAATAGTATTAGAAAAAAGTATAGAAATGGAAAGATTAAAATTGTAGTAATCACAAAAATTAAAAACATTATCTAAACGAACATCAATGGAAAAAGAAAAAAAAAACAATGAGAGAACTGAATATTGAAAGAATGTACAGAAAAACTAAAAATAGCTAAATCAACCAAATAAACAAATTAAAGTCAATTGTGCAATCAAAAACAAACCAAAACAAACAAGAACCTATAAAAAGTCAATAAAAGAAAACAGGAAACTAGACAAACAAATTGCAAATATTAAAGTAGTCGAACATTATTATGCTTATGCTCCATGCTGTTGCACTTGTTATCACTGCTGCAACGATTTCTCATCGTTTATATAGCTGGATTCGAACGGCTACTCGTCATGTGTCGTGATGGCCTAGGGTGTTAATAGGAGGTTTTGATAAGTAGATGTTTTGTCGGTTCTAGTCCCGATGTTTACCTGTGGGTTTTTTAACTAGTAAAGCTTAGTTCTCTACACATACATACAAACGGAATATTAATAACAGCGCGAAAATGATACAAAGCAAAATGCGTCAATGAAGATGCTGAAATGCCGGCGGCGGAGAGCAAAACTATCAGGGCCCTTTTAAGATCACTCAGGGCCTCCTGGGCACTACTGAATGCAGGGGCTCTCCTATAGTTGAACAGAATACTTCGTAGGGGAGCCCGGGGCTAGTTGGCGGTTGGGGTAAGTTGGCGGAATCCCTTTTTCTCTGTTTCTATTAGACATTTAGCGCTGTCTCTTTTTGTGTACCTCAAGTTATGTGAAACCCATTATCCAATGTGTTTTTGTTGCAAAACGATTTGTTTGGTGGAAGTTGTGGGTAATATTGTGTTTTTGAGCATACAAAGTAAATTTTCTAAATTTTAAATACTTTGCGTTATTTTGGGTGATTTTCAGTCTATTTCCCGAATGATTATATTTTTAGATGGCGCATGAAAAGAGCTTTCAGTATCCGTATAGATATTACATCTATCCACAAACAAAAGTTATTTTTAACTAGTTTTTGATAAAATATGCGGTTGGGGTTAGTTGGCGGTGCTGCACGCGGGGCAAGTTGGCAGTACTATTTACAGTGCAAAAAAAGCCATCAAAAAAATTTTATTTCTGGAATTAACTCCAAAGTAAGAAAATCTTTTTCTTGTGTATCTCGTCAATGCAGGAGACATTTATTCCGGCCAATCGCATAAAGAATTTCGAAAATTTGCTTTTGAATAGGGAGTACGCGTCAAAGTCAAAATACCGGGGTATTGAAACTGAAATATAATAGCAATTGTCGGTTAATATACAGTTTTCTTGAAAAGACATTCAGCACGTTCCAAAAGGACCCTTGAAGTAATTAAATCTCCATTTGATTGCTTAGTTTTTGGGGTATCCACACATACCGCCAACTTACCCCGGGGCCGGGGTAAGTTGGCGGGTTTTCCGCGTCACTTATTTTTGTCTATAAAAATGGAGAGAATGCATCAAACACTTCATAAAAAATCAGAGATGTTGCCAACGGTCCGCTCTTTCATGCCGCGTGTTCTATTTTGCAAGATCTACCTACATCAAAGCGGTAAAAATTTAAAACTGAAAACACCGCCAACTAGCTCCGGTCTCCCCTACTTCATGATGCGTTTAAAGCTATTTTCCAAAACAATGCGCTCGGCTATGTATAACTGCGTGAATATTGCAACATCAATTAATACGTCAATAGATGTCAATCTTCATTGATAGATGTGAGAACATAAATAGTTTAGAAATCTACCGCTGAAGCCATAAGACTTTTTGTTCAATTAAATATGAACAAAATAAGGGAACATATGTATCGATTTTGATTTTTGTCAGTTCACACTATCTTCAGATTTTTAGGGTTTCCCACTCTTAATGCTATCCTCGAAAACATTGCACTACAATTGGTCGGTGTTTAGTCAGACCGGACTAAGTGACAAAATATTGATTTCGAGAAAAACGAATTTAAAGTTTGAATCGCAGCATCCTTTACATTATGATGGGAAATTAATATTTGCAATAACTCTTGTTGATTGTTACATATTTCATATCTGGCAAAAGTGGAATGTAGCTGGCGAAATTCTTTATCCAGTGCTATCATTATCTCATTTTTTGATGTTTTTTTTGTTTTTTTTTCTATAAATTAACATAACCAGAAAATTTAGCCAAACAAACTTTTGAAAATTCAGATCACATATCGCGCAGTGTTCCCAAATAGACTAAAACGTGATCGAAATTGTTTTGACTACGAAAAAACGATTTTCGAGCTATAGTGTCTTCAGCAAATTTTGTCTATAAAATATTGCCCAGTCGAGCTTTATGGTCGTTTTTTGAATACATGTTTTTGCATGCACGGGACAGCATGCGACAAATGATTATCCCTGAATTTGATAGCGTTTGCTTTATAGATTCGAATGAATATGGTTTTGTCTGCGGAAATTTGCTGATTGAAGTGTTATTTCATACCAAAATGTTGCTTTTTTGCACTAAAACTTTCGACAACTCCTTATGCCGGATAGTTATTTTCTTATGCCGGATAAAATCTTAGAACATTTTGAAAATCTAAAAATCACCTTGAAAATAGATCTGTGCGCCGCTGCCGACGTTAAATTTTAACAAACGCCGACGCCGAAAGGTAGACCGGCGACGCGCCGCCGACGCCTTTTTCTCACGCCGACAATTCGCGAACTCGAAAATCGTTGACTCACACTTTTATCCACAAATCTAGGAACATTGTATATGGTCCGAATATACGACATTAACTGATTCATGATTAAGCACATGTTGATCTTTATTTGGTATAAGTGGTTGTGAATTAGATCACAAAATTAACAAAGTCTTGATATTTTCATGGATCCATTCTTGCTTCGTCAACTGGTTATGATTGTGAGCATATAAGTTACAATTCACCATTTGTGCGCGTGAGATGTCCCAAAAAAACAAAAAAAAAACATTTCCACTTTCAAGATATGGTTAATGAAATTTACGATTATGTGCCTGATCTTAATCTTTGCACGTAATCAATTTCACTGTAATGTAGTGTATTATTTATCGATTTTTTAACCGATTCATGATTCCTAATATACTAGAAACGATTCACCAGTCGAGCTCGTGAAACTGTTCATGATATAGTTCATGAAGTAATTAATTTTCCACATAATCTTAATATACTTTCGTAAACAATTACAAGGAACTCATACTATTATTCATGGATTATTCGCTCTGTTCTTTGGTTTTGAAATTTCTATGTGAGCTATTGTGTACAACTGCTAGCAACCAGTCTAATAGGCGCGAGCATTAGATACAAGGTAACTACTAGGACCTGTAACCCCCCTTTTGTTAAAATTCAGTGTAATGTTCGGAATTAAATGAAACTGCGCTGAGCACCAAATATACATTATCTAGTTACAATTCATGTCCGTGAAATAATTAAGAACACTATAAGACACGTGATTCTGTGTAAAAAATCCGACGGTAAGCTCAAGACTAAAATATCACGATAACACGACGAGAATTTACGAAAATCGTTGCACATCGTTCAATTCTTGAATTTTTGACGTAGGACTACGTCTTTGTTTTCGATATGAGGGTGCACTCTGCAAATTCTACAAAAATGGTATGTAACGAAAAGTGGTCCAATTTTAAACGCATATAATTCAGCCATCTCACGATAAATTTTCAAAGTTTTTGCACAAATCGCCTCGAAATACTTCTAAGAATAGATTCCAATAGATAAACCCAAAGATTTTTGATATCATAGCATTAAAAAATTAAATAATATACAACCTAGTCAAAATATCGCGTATTTACACACAGAAGATAGCGCTTCTCAAGCCCTGTACGACGGATTGGTGTACCTAGCGCGCAACGCTTTTATGAATGACGTCATCATCAACTATTTAAAGAGCGGACTTGGTCAGACACGCTCAGTTCCCTGTTGAACGGCTGGTGAAGCAGATCACTGCGCTGTGTTTTTTACAGCCAGTGTACCTGAGCTAGAAGTCCGTTACACTGGCTGTGGAGGGACGCTACCCTGTGTCGTCCAACAGGCGACCGCTCCAACTGCTTCCTAAATACCGCTGTAATGTTGTCAGTAAATTTTTATTTTAACTAGCACTTGTATTTGCTATTTTCGCTTGAAATTAAGTAATGTAGTGGTAGTAATAAGCTTCCCATTTTGGTTTAAACGCAAGGACAGTTTTTAAAACAGGATTCGATTAATTAGTTTAGCTCATCTAAGCAATTTTATCAATTCTGTAATTTAAAATGAATTTTACAGAACTTGGTGAATTTGGCCCCACTTGCAACTGGTATAATCAACCTGCACAAAGTGTTGCATAACGCAGGGCTGTTTTTTGGAACAAAATCATTCAGCCCTTCGCTATGCAAAATCACGATATTATGGCAGATGGGCTAATCGCGGCCGTTCCTTTCAATCGGGAAAGGCCGCGTGGAATTTTAGTGAAACGCGCTAATAGTGTCGTGGTGGTACTAGTTGTCTCTTTCGCTCTACCCATCATCATCAGCGTTGATTTATTTTGCAATGTACGCTTGGGTTCAATGTTTGGTGCGAATGTGTTGGTAGGTAGGGGAACTGGCGGTAAAATGAACACGTTAAGCAAAGTCATTATTTTCTAACTAATAAGCGAATGAGATATTACAATAACCTTATGTTTCTTGTTAGACATGTTTTGTACATGTCTGGTAAAAATACTTCGTCATAAACACATTTTTTCAAACATGATTCTTGATTTCTAAACATGTCCAAAAATGAGACATGTTTATAGCGAGTGGGAAAAATGAACATGTGGCGGTGGTAAAATGAACAGCTTTTGGTGACCTGCAAAATGTCCTGTATGTATGTAATGAGCAGCGTTGGAAAGCATTTTCCGATTAATGCTAATATCCCAACAAATCATGAGCTTTGCATACACACAGGGCCTTTTCGCAGGCAAAAAAATTGTCACGGAAGAATTGAATTTTAATGACGTAATATTAACCATTTTTCAATCCTGTGGCATCGAAACACATCTACAAACTTGGGGTTATCCATGGGTGTTTGAACTTTTAGGATCTGTTTGAGAGCAACTAGAAAGCTTAGTCTATACATGAGATGTGATTATATTGTCTAAAATTTGATTTTTCTTTACCGGTCCGGGTGTTTTTTCCCACATACTAAGTACTAAGAAAATAAATATTTTACATTAAGTAGTATAGTCCTACGTCTACAGTTCGTGCAACCCCGTAGGGCTGCCCCTTGTAGTTTTTAGTCAATAAAGTTAATACAAATTAATGTATCAACAAGTTATGAGCTAGAATCATAAAAATATTAAACATATTCAGACACAACCACCTACTAAACATTTGAGTATAATGCCATCTTTTTTTTGCGTGAACTAGTTTTGTGAAAACACAAATTATTTTCAATGCGAGGTTTATTTATCATTGATTGACTAGTGACCTATTTTGAATTTTTTTTTCTCGAAGATTGCTTGGGCAGAGTGATCTTGACTTTTCGCGATTCTGGTGTACTGATGTGGCGATGCAGAGGGTAAGATTTCTGGTCTCATATTGCGAATTTTACCCCCAAATACTCACAGCAAAATAATTTTGTCATACGAAAATACGCTCACACCGCATCTACCATAGTTTGGTTGTTGCGGTGGCTAGGGTTCGTCGCGGTTGCGGTAATTACCGGAACCGCGTGGTATTTACCGCACCCGCACCGCAAAAACTGCGGTACGGTGAGATACTTTTTTTCGCGGATGCGGTGTGGGAAATGAGCTTTTCCAGCGCGGTATTACCGCAACCGCACTCAAATAAATAATTGATAAAGTCTGCAGTCTACATTAAAAGTGAATTAAAACTTTGACTTTTACCATTTAAGAACGACACAACTTATTGCCTTACAACAGGGAAACATAATAAACATTTAATCTAATTTCCATGGACTTGACAATGATTTGAAAAGAAATCCGAATATAATCTGTATTCGACCTATCGCTACTTGATTTTTTACATTTTGTTTATTTTAACGTGATAAAACAATCTGTTACTAAGAAATAAAATCTATAAGCTGTGTCTAATATAATTTGGCATCATTATTGTTACGAAATATTTTGAACACTTTGAAAAATTTACAAGCGAACCTTTTCAAATACATAAAATGCGCAATCCAAACATTGAAAAACAATTGAATTGTACTGTCAAATCCAATTTAAAAATGCATCATTTCTCCCGATTCCTCTTGGCAATCGTGGAATTATGAATCGTTTACGATAACATTTTCTCAACGGTGAATTTTGATTAATTTGGAGAACTTAAAGATGAACTTAAAAAGTCTTAAGACAACAATCCAAAGAATGTAATTATCATCATCAAACCAAACGAATTTGGAGAAATCAGCAGTAAGGGAGACAAATGTTTGAAAAGCGTCCAAAATAAGGAGGGGTCCAAATTAGGCTGATAACCTTATCATCATTCGTTCTTCAACATCATATTTCTATCTCTTTTGAGTTCTGTATAAATTCGTAATGAATTTTTCTGCAATCCGTTTTAAAGACTTCTTCTACATAACTTTTTTTCGCATACATCCATTGTTCGTCCAACTGGGAATATTTTCTACCAAATTAACAACTAATATTTTTCAGCTAGGAGTATTTTATAACTTTTTGAAATTAAAGCTTTCGAAGTTAGTGTAAGGTATTTCGATTTTTGGTGATTATCAGAGCCTCCCTTAATATTGTGACAAGTGTTGAAGTTAGCCCAGATGCCAAGTTTTGCACAGTTTGGACAATTTTATAGCCGACCAACTTCAATTGAATTTTTTGCCATTGGCATTATGGAAAAATACATACATAATGGGATGGATTCCTGTTATGTTATGTGTAGAACGATTTCTGATAATTAAATTAAAAGCTTTCCTATTAATTGCTGCGGAAGAACGTTTTTGTATGTATAAGAGTAAAAATTTCTGAAGTGGCCCCCCATTTTTCACAAAGTAGTGAATTTTGAAAAACATGTTTTTATTTTATGAAATATTTTGTCGTTATTCGAAATATTTGTAATAGTTTTAGTTAATTGAAAATTTATACACTTTTTTATTATAATTTTTTTTTACAGCCAAAACTTAATTTCGAATTGCACCAAACTTCACTGGTGGTTTAACAAATGTTTGGTCTAGAAAATGTCGAAAAAAGGTTTAACAAATGTTAACTATTTCTACTCTTTTTAAAACAATTTTTCAATAAAATGCAGTTTTAAATGGTTTCTTCACGCGATATTCATTCCGTTTAAGTTGTAAAATGTTGCATATGTTATCAGCTTTGAATTCCAAGAACAAAATTTTTGAGCAAACATAAGGTTTTTAAAATATTAGATTTTTTGTGTTACCCGGCATGCGAAAAACAACGCGTGGGCGAAACAGTCGCTGGTCGCCACGCTCATAATGATGAAATACAACTACATTTCATAGGACTTCAGTGCTATGCTAATATTTACCTTGTTTCGAAAGTATTTATCTCAAAATGTACGGCATTTTATTAATAAAACTTGCAAAGTTGGCATTTTTTAATAAATGTCACAATGTAAATAAGAATAATATTATATTATATATGATTATACAAAAAAAATGAATAATTTTTCAACACACTTTTCAAAAATACAGAATTTTACTGCATTTACCGCATTACCGCGCCGTGCGGTGCGGTAAATGCAGCGCGGTTGCGGTAAGCGGTGCGGTTTTATTATTTTTTTGCGGTTGCGGTGCGGACTATCCATTTACCGCCCGCATCCGCACCGCGATGAACCCTAGCGGTGGCTAACAATAACAACATTTAACGCTATATCTAGGATTGTGCATAAGATGTTCGGTTTGTTTATTTGCTGTCCCCCATGCAGTTTAACGTGAGAATATTTATTTTGCTACTTTAAAAATGTGCACGAAAGTCTATCTACAGATGAAACGGGCAATGAATTATTCATCGTGTGATCTAGCCCCAGTCAGGAAAGATTTTCAGTGCCAGTTGCATCAGCCCGGTATCACAGACAAATAAGACGTAACACGAGATGAATTTTCATCTCTCGTAGAAAAAACGGTCGATTTAAATTACAAAAAATGCACCATATCAGCGAGCGTGGCGTTATTGAAGAGAATTTGATACAGAGCTAAATGCGTTATTTTTTTCCATACGTTTATTTGACACGGCATTTGCAAAAGCTTTTTACGCCAGTTTCTTTTTTTACATAGCACGTTACAAAAATCCTTAAGACTAATTTTAACTATACTAGTAATTTTTCTAAAACTAACACTGAAATCACTTTATTGTTTGCTTTTTTCCTTACATTGTTATATTTCATAATGATCTAGTATTTTCGGGTGTATTTATTTACTTTTTTCTGTTATTGTCAAAATTTAAAATCTGAATATTCTGGGACACTTTAATTGGTGAATGATTGGCTTTGGATGAGAGTATGAGGAGATGAATTTAATTAAATTTTGACAGACGCTGTTTTTAGAAAATGATAGATAAGTTCCATGTATAGAGGATCGCGATACGCCAGGATGTCTCTAACAAGAACATGGATTGGTCTTCCTCGGACTTGTAAAGAACCTACTAATTGTGATCTGGCTTCACGATATTCAGTGCAGGACCAAACAACATGCTCAATGTCATGGTAACCCTCTCCACAAGCACAATGATTACCCTCAGCGAGCCCAATACGACGGAGATGCGCATCGAAAGTATAATGATTGGACATGAGCCTTGACATCACACGGATGAAGTCCCGACTTACATCCAATCCTTTGAACCATGCCTTCGTTGATACTTTAGGGATAATTGAGTGTAGCCATCGTCCCATATCTCCATTGTCCCAGGATGTTTGCCAACTAGCAAGTGTCCTCTGTCGAGAAGAGCTATAAAATTCATTGTAAGCGATGGGTCTTTCATATATTTCACCATCTAGTGCACCAATCTTGGCTAAATTATCAGCTTTCTCATTTCCCGCAATAGAGCAATGGGCGGGGAGCCACACTAGGGTAAATTTATAACATTTTCTTGTTAGGTTACTCAGAGATTCTCGTATCTTCTCCAAAAAGAATGGATCTTGATTATCAATCCTCTTTGAGCGTAGAGCTGCAATTGTGCTGAGACTATCAGTGAGGATAAAGTAATGGTTCGGGGGTAAAGTAATAATTATTTGCAAACTATAGTGAACTGCTGCTAGTTCCGCTATATAAACAGAGGCGGGTTCTGCAAGTTTGAGAGAAATTGAAAAATTATTGTTGAAAATACCGAAACCAGTGGCCTCACTGATTCGTGACCCATCAGTGTAAAACATTTTAAGGCAGTCTATGTGTTGATATTTACTTGTGAATATTTTAGGGATCTCCCGCGAGCGTAGATGATCCGGAATTCCACGAATCTCTGCTTGCATGGACGTGTCGAAGAATAAAGTGGATTCAGGAGTATCTACTATATTGACGTATGTGGGAACATACCTAGCAGGCGTTATTTCTTGTGACATGTGATTGAAATACACTGTCATGAATCTGGTTTGGGGTTGAAGCTCAACAAGTCTTTCAAAATTTTCAATTACCAGTGAGTTCATAACCTCACATCGAATAAGTAAACGAGAGGAGAGATCCCAGAATCGGTCTTTTACAGGAAGAACTCCCGCTAGTGTTTCAAGACTCATCGTATGGGTCGACTGCATGCAACCTAGGGCAATTCGTAAACAACGATACTGTATCCGTTCCAGTTTAATAATGTGAGTGTTCGCAGCAGAACGGAAACAGATGCACCCATATTCCATTACTGAAAGTATTGTTGTTTGATATAATCTTATCATGTCACTTGGATGAGAGCCCCACCATGATCCAGTTATTGTTCGCAGAAAATTTATCCTTTGTTGGCATTTCGTTATTAGATACCTAATGTGGCCTCCCCATGTGCCTTTAGAATCGAACCAAATTCCAAGGTATTTAAAAGTCAGGACTTGGGCTATCGTTCTACCAACCAACTGAAGCTGAAGCTGAGCCGGATCACGCTTCCTTGATAAAACGATCAACTCTGTTTTCTCCGTAGAGAAATCGATGCCCAGTTTTAAAGCCCAAATTGATAAATTATCCAAGCTATCTTGCAATGGTTGTTGTAAATTTATAGCTTTTGGTCCTGTGGCAGAAACCACCCCATCATCTGCAAGTTGTCTTAGAGTGCATGGGCTGACAATACAATTATCAATGTCATTCACGTATAAATTATAGAGAAGGGGGCTTAGACAAGAGCCTTGTGGGAGGCCCATGTAACTTATTCTGAGTGTCGCCAGATCGCCATATGAAAAATGCATGTGCTTTTCTGACAATAAATTGTATAAATAATTATTTAATATCGGTGAAAGACCACATTGATGTAGCTTCTCCGAGAGAACATCAATGGAGACTGAGTGGAATGCTCCTTTTATGTCTAAGAACACAGACGCCATTTGTTCTTTTTTTGCGTAAGCGAGTTGGATTTCTGACGAAAGTAGCGCCAGGCAATCATTCGTTCCCTTTCCTCTCCGAAAACCAAACTGGGTATCTGAGAGCAAGCCGTTCGCCTCAACCCAATTGTCGAGACGTCGTAGGATAATTTTTTCCAACAATTTCCTTATGCAGGATAGCATTGCAATCGGTCGATACGAGTTATGATCGGAGGCTGGTTTTCCCGGTTTTGGAATGGCGATAACTCTCACTTGTCTCCAGTCACGCGGGACAATATTCTGCTCAAGAAACTTGTTGAATAAATTCAACAAGCGTCTTTTTGCTAGGTCAGGTAGATTCTTCACCAAGTTGAATTTAATTCTGTCTAGTCCCGGAGCATTATTGTTGCATGAGAGGAGTGCAATTGAAAATTCCATCATTGTCAAAGGCGAATCTATGAAATCGTTACTTGTGGGAGCATCGCGAATGATTTTCTGCGCAGGAGCAGAATCTGGACAAATTTTCTTGGCAAAATTAAATATCCAACGATTCGAAAAATCTTCGCTTTCATTAGTCACGTTTCGATTCCTCATTCTTCTGGCTGTGTTCCAAAGAGTACTCATTGATGTTTCTCTTGACCAGCCATCAACGAAGCGTCTCCAATAACTAGACTTTTTGGCACGACGTATACTGTCAAATTTGTTTTGCAAAATGAAATAATTTTCAAAGTTCTCACGTATACAGGGGGTCTGTTTCATAATTTGTTTGTAGGCAACTTGTTTAGCTTCATATGCATCAGAGCACTCTTTGTCCCACCAAGGATTAGGGGGCCGTCTATTTAATGTCATTCCAGGATTGCATTTCGTTTGGGCTTGTTCTGCTGCTTCAATAATTAAACCCGCTAGGAATTCATATTCTTCGGTAGGGGGTAGCTCTTCTGTCGAAGCAAGAGAAGTGGAAATTGATGTGTCGTATGTTTTCCAATCAATATTTTGTGTTAAGTCATAAGGGACATTGATTGAATTCGTAAGGCCTAATTCACTGTTAATTGAAACAACGATTGGCAAATGATCGCTACCGTGAGGATCAGGTACAACCTTCCACGTGCAATCTAACCAAAGTGATGTCGAGCACAGAGATAGATCTAATGCACTTGGACGTGCAGGAGGTTTGGGGATGCGTGTTGTTTCGCCAGTATTTAAAAGTGTCATATTAAATTCGTCACAAACATTGTATATCAAAGAGGATCGATTATCATTGTAGAGGGAACCCCACAATACTCCGTGCGAGTTGAAGTCTCCCAGTATCAGACGCGGAGTAGCCATGGATTCCACTACCTCAAAAATTTGACGTTGTCCAATTTGAACTTTGGGAGGTATATATATAGAAGCGATAGACATGTCTTTGCCTTTAATATTCGTTTGGACTGCTACAGCCTCAATGCCAGCAATCATGGGGATGGTAATTCTATAGAAAGAATAGCACTTTTTAATTCCTAGAAGCACTCCTCCATACGGGGTGTCTCGGTCTAGGCGAATAATGTTGAAATCATTTAAGTTGAAATTAATGTTTGAGGTAAGCCATGTTTCACATAGAGCAAAAGCATGGCATTTTAAATTATGCAGTAAAATTTTTAAGGAATCAATTTTTGGTATGATACTTCTGCAATTCCACTGTAAAACAGTGATGGAGTCTTTCACCTTAGGAGTTGAATTAACCATTGAAGGATATAATTGCTGCAAGGATGGGCCATTGAGCAATCAGCTGCTCTAAAAATGTTCTAATTGTTGGGAGGAAAGCTGAAAGTATACTCTTTAGTGGTTCAGAAATATTGAATGCTTTAAAAATCCAATCAACAATTTCAGAAAATTTCAATAATCCTACCCCCGGCTGAGGCTCAGAGGAAGTCGAAATTTTATTATTTATAGTAATGGTGTTCTGTTTGGATTGTACGTTCCCAAAACCGGGCGGAATTGATTTCGGTTTTGAATCGGATTTTTTCGGTTTTGGGCGCAGTTTATCTATTGATGGAGAAATTTTAAGGCCCTTTCTTGGCAGCTTGGGAAAAGAAGACTCCGTCGGAGTCAGACTGTTCCGAAAATAGAGATGTGCAAGTGTTTTCTAAGAAGATAGGTTTAGGGGTAGCATTTTTCAACATTTCTGCATAGGAGCGCTTAGACCTCTCCTTCAAGGATCGTTTAATTTTATCCTCGCGCAATTTATAAATGGGGCATGCAGGGAGCTCATGCGAGTTTTCTCCGCACATTAAACATTTTTCTGAATTTTCATTGCATGTATCCTCTTGATGAGAACCCCCACATTTGCCACACCGTGCCTTATTGGAACAGTAAGTGGCTGTGTGGCCAAGCTGTTTACAATTAAGGCAATTCATTACACGGGGGATAAAAAGGCGAACAGGGAGACGAATCTTATCGATAATGACATAGTTGGGCAGCGCAGACCCAGCGAAAGTCACTCGAAACGAGTCAGACAGTCGGTAAACTTTTTTATCTCCTTCGTGTGATACAGAATGCAATTGCTTGCATTCAAGTATCTTTACGTCTTTAAGTATGGTGTCTTTGAAACTACCAACCCCATGCTTAAGTATGTCATCAACAGTCAAACTCGATTCTGTGATGACCCCATCAATTTCAATTTCTTTTGAAGGAATATACGCTCTATACTCACGCGTAAAAAGCTCGCAAGAAGCAATTGCTTTGGCTTGTCTGAGACTACCAACGACAATGCGTATTTTATCTTTATTAACTTTGACGATCTCTTTTACATCCGAGAATCGCGAAGTCAAATCTTTCGAAATTTGAATGATATTTAGCGCCTTTACTTTACGCCTAATAAATACAATCCATGGTCCCGTTGACGACTCTGGGTAAATTTTAATTCTACTCGGGTTTTCATTTTCAGCAGGCTTAGGGGGAGGGTCTGTTACTCGTTCTCCCATCTCTTCATCCATTTTACCTAGCAAGAAAAACTATCACAAAAAGGAATGAAAAATATACCTGTTATACCGGTAGAACACACCTCATGTGTTACGTTGTAAACTTGGTGCCCGTTGTTTGACAATGTGACACTTGCTGTCCTTCTTCGTCGCGTTGCTTCTTCAGTAGAGAAATAGGCCTACCTGCAACACTTCAAAACTCTCTCCGGTTAAGCTGCTCGTCGGTATCACCACCACAAGCGCGCTCTCTCCGTTTCCACCACCGCGGTAGATAAATGTGGCTACCTGTGGTTTGCTGCGAAAATCCCACTGTCGATGCGGCACTTTTCGGTGCCACTTGTTTTCCTTATTCGTCGTACCACTTCTGCGGTAGACAAATAGAGCAAATGGGTCTACCTGTGACGCTTCCCCTCTCGTCGATTAGAATTGCCCGACGACACCAATACAATATATTTTTTCTGTGTGTACAGGCACGATCACTGTCGATTTCTGCCACCGCGGTAGGCAAATTCGTCTACCCGCGGTTTGCTGTCAAAACACCACTTGTCGAGGATGCCGTTGACCACGCCTCCGACGTATCAACTGTCGACTCACACTTAACAAACTGGTCTCTCTCTCCCACAAAAACGCATACAGCGTCTCGCACTCCGTCACTCTCTCTAGAGCAAAACCTTCCACCTGGAGGCACAACCGTCTCGGCCGGTTGCAAAAACTGTTATCTGTGTAAATGCGTTATTTAGTTTCCGCACCCACCCGAAAACGTTACCGTCTTTTTAATCTCATGCAAACCAAAACAAACAAAATGGGTCGGGAATGTAAAATTCATTCTTGCCGAAGTGCCCAAGGCGGGAGTTGTTCACAATCATTTCTTAAGTTACAACACGATGCCGATCGGCGAGTAAGCACGTAATAGGATATTAGTAATTTAATTGATTCGGTGTATCGAATCTAACTAGATGTATGCATTGGATTAGATATTTTAGATGAAGTAAGCGCAATTGCCGCGACAATTAGTACCCTGGAAACCAGTGTTAATAATGCTCGTTTGGCACCTGCGGTGTCTCCTCCCAGTCTGATGGACGAATTGACCGTGGTTTCAAATAAAACTGCTATCTCAGGTTCGCAGCATAATCAAGTGGCAAAAGATGGATGGCGCACACTTGGTTCGAAAAGAGTGTGGCGCTCCGACTGGTCAGAATATGACTTACGTAAACAGCGTCGTATTAAACAACAAAAAGAGAAAGATAAAACAGCAAAGAGTAAAAAATCGAGAAGAAAACAGGGTACAAAATACAGCAATATCAACAGTAAGAACAATAACAACTACAACAACAAAGATAGCAAGTGCAATAAGAACAGGAACCGCAATAAGTACAACAATAACAATAATCACAACTACAACCAAAATAGAAACAACAACAATAGCAACAAAAACAACAGCTACAAGTCCAATGATACCACCAACAACTTCAATAGAAACAGGCACAACATAAACAATAACGACCACAACGGAAACAGAAACAACAACATTAACAGTAGTAACAACAACAACAACAACAACAATAATCACAGAATAAGCAACTACAACAGAAACAGCAACAACAATTACAACAGAAATAACAACAACAACAACGAAAACAGAAACAGCAGTTACAGCAACAATAACAACAGAAACAGCATTTACAATAGAAACAACAATGGTCTTAACAACAATCACCATAACAATCAACATCATTGTTCATCTTGCTCCTGTGAACGTTCGTGTTTTCGCCAATTTTAACGCACTTCTCAGAGGCAGACCAGGACAAGCATGACGCAGCTGGTAACAGTACAATACTTTTAAACAATATTTTTACGAATAACGAATCACAACCAACTTCTTCGAAAGCCACTGAAATTTTGGTTTACTGTCAAAATTTTAATAGAATGAGGAGCGCCGTAAAGATGAACGAAATCCATAAGAATATATTAGGCTCCTCATTTTCGATAATTCTAGGTACCGAAACAAGTTGGAATGAGGATGTAAAAAGTGAAGAGGTTTTTGGTAGTGACTATAATGTTTTTAGAGATGATCGTGATTTACGGCTAACCCAAAGAATGTCAGGCGGAGGAGTTCTCATCGCAGTTTTATCTATATTTAATTCCGATCTTATTGTCTCACCAAAATTCAAAGAATTTGAACATGTATGGGTTAAAGTACATATCGCTGATGAAATCCACATTTTTGTCTCAGTGTACTTTCCACCGGACCTAGCTTGCAAATCAACATATGAGATTTTCTTTCAAGCAGCTGAAGAAATAATCTCTAATTTTCCTCCAGAATTTAAAGTTCATATTTATGGTGATTTTAATCAGCGCAACTTAGATTTTATTCCTGACTCTGAAAATGAGGGCATTCTACTTCCTGTCGTTGGTGAAAACGAAACATTACAATATATGTTTGAGAAAATTGCATTGCTAGGACTCAATCAAATAAACTATATAAAAAATCAACACAATCGTTATTTAGATCTGCTATTAACAAACATTAATGAAGATTTCTGTGTTGATGAATCTCATTCTCCCTTATGGAAAAATGAAACGTTTCACACAGCAATAGAATTCTCTATTTTTGTGCACAAGAATCATAATTTCATTGATTGTGACTTCGAGGACGTTTTCGATTATAGAAAAGCAAATTATGAAAATATTAAATATAAATTAAGCAGTGCTAATTGGCAGTCCCTTTTAAAGAATCAAGTGAACGTTGAATGTGCAGTGGAGATATTTTATAATATTTTATGGCAAATAATACAGGAGGAAGTTCCACTCACGAAAAAACGACGAAATCATGCATCCAAAAATCCAGTTTGGTTCAACAAGGAAATTATTAATTTGAAAAATCGGAAGCAAAAAGCTCACAAAATTTACAGAAAACACAATAATCAGGATAATTTGGAAAAATACCTTAACATTCGTGACCAACTAACTTTGGCTAATTCTTCGGCACTAACTGTATATAATGCAAAAACTGAAAATGAGATCAAGTCATGCCCAAAAAACTTTTTTAATTACATCAACACTAAGTTGAATTCATGCAACTTCCCATCAAAAATGTCTTTAGATGGGAAAGAGGGTGAAACTTCAAAAGATATTTGTAATCTCTTCGCAACATTTTTTCAAGAAACTTATTCTAACCATTCAGACAATGATCGTGACTTTGAATATTTTTCTTATTTTCCTGATTATTCAAGGGATGTTGGTGTCAGTCACATTAATGTTCAAGATATTTTGTCTGGTCTCAATGATCTAGATGCCACTAAAGGCGCAGGACCTGATGGAATTCCACCTGCTTTCATAAAGAATTTAGGAATTGAGCTTACGTCACCTTTATTCTGGCTGTTCAATAAGTCACTAGACTCTGGTATTTTCCCAAAAGATTGGAAAAAATCTTTCTTAATACCTATTTATAAATCGGGTAAAAAATCTGATATTCGCAATTATCGTGGAATTGCCATTCTGTCTTGCTTTCCCTAACTTTTCGAATCCATCATAAATAAAACCATTTTCAACCAAGTCAAACATAAAATAACAAATTCACAACATGGGTTTTTAAAGGCCGTTCAACTAGTACAAACCTTTTAGAATTTGTTGATTACTCGTTAAATGCCATGGATAAAGGAAATCATATAGAAGCTCTTTACACTGACTTCAGCAAAGCTTTCGATAAGCTGGACATTCCCATGTTAATATTCAAACTTGAAAAATTGGGAATTGAGATGAGACTCCTCAATTGGATTAAGACGTATTTAACAGATCGTCAGAAAATAGTAAAATTCTATGAGATGAAATCTGATATAATTAAAGTTACTTCGGGGGTTCCTCAAGGTTCACACTTAGGACCTCTTCTTTTTATTTTATATGTCAACGACATCTCTCTTATTTTAAAAAACATTAAGATTCTCATATATGCGGATGATATGAAGCTATTTTTAGAAATTAGAAATAATAATGACTATAATGTTTTTCACAATGAAACACAAATCTTTTATACATGGTGTTGTAAATGTTTACTGGAGTTAAATGTTAAAAAATGTAATCTCATGACTTTTAGCAGAAAACAAATCACGGCTTCCGTGTCAATTACATTAGGTAATCAAACCGTTCAGAAATGCGATAAAATAAGAGATTTAGGAGTTATCTTAGATAAAAAATTAAAATTTGTGGAACATTACAACACAATTGTTCATAAAGCTAGTAATATGCTTAATTTTATAAAACGCTTCGGATATCACTTTCAAGATCCTTACACAATTAACTCTTTACGTAGCATATGTTCGGTCTATTCTAGAATATTGTAGTATTGTTTGGCACCATTCATAAAAAACAAGAAATGAGAATTGAGTCAATCCAAAAACAGTTTCTATTATATGCACTACGCAAGTTAAGATGGACAGTATTCCCTCTTCCATCTTATGAAGCACGTTGTATGTTGATAGATATTCAAACATTGAAAGAACGTCGGAACTATGCTATGATCTCGTTTCTAAACGATATCGTCATGCAGCGTATTGACTCATCTTACATATTGTCAAAATTAAATTTATATGCTCCCACTCGTCAATTACGCAATAGAAATTTGTTCGCCATAGGTCATCACCGTACAGACTATGCTAAATTCGGACCACTAAACCAGATGATGGCTGTGTATAACGAGCATTGTGAAAGCATTGTGTGTATAACGAGCATTGTGAAAATAGTATATTTTTAACAAGTTTAAAACAGTTTTTCAACTCTTTACGGCATCATAGTACATAGAAATAGTTTACAGGATAGTATATAAGTAATTAATATTTGTATAATGTAGTCTACACTTGATTGACGAAATAAATAAATAAATTTCAATATGTTGGTCCCAGGAACTGCTGGAGGAATTGGCGGGGTGAAGGTGCTACGATAACTAGAGATATGCTCAGACCACTTTCAATCAGGCTTGTTTAGAGATCAGTTTCAACCCAGCAGCAGGGATGCCACTTTGAAATCTGTGTTTCTATCAAAAAAAAATCTTTTTACCATCTGTGATGACTAAAACAGGAAAAAAATCTGTAAAAATCTGTGATAAATTTCCAAAATATCTATGATAAATCACAATATTTCCAAAAATCTGTGAAAATCTGTGAAATTTTCAACAAAATGCCAAAAATCTGTCATCTGTGAAAAAGAATCTGTGATCAAAAATTATGAAAAAAATCTGTGACATTACAGAAAAATCTGTGAAGATGATAACCTTGCCCAACAGGAGCTAAAACATGAAGTCGTGGAATTATTATGAATGATAGTAACTGTATATTTAGGTTTCGTCAGGGTGTAGATCTGTATGATTCCAATACATCGAGCACACTTTGCACTCAAGATAGAAGCAAATCTTACGTTGAAAGAAAATGTAGTGCCACGGAATCGTATGCCTCATCATCGCGGCGATTTTGTACTTACAAGAAGTAAAAGAAAACTTCAGCCTGGAAAATAAAGTAATGTCTCTACCTTGAAATGTGTCCTCACACGATCATTACAAGTGACATTTCTGCTCAGCAATGCCATTAATAACGCCTCGACTTAGGGTACCTGATATCTGCGAGATTCTAAAAGATCGGCGGTAAAGAAGACTAAATAGAAACAAAAAACAATGAAACGACAACAAGAATTAATTTCCTCAAACAAAACAAAAACTGTTTTACCGTTGCTTAATTTCCCAAATATAGAACAATAAATAATTATTATGGGTCATTGAAATACAGTCGTTACTTTGCATTCTTTAAATTTGTCCATTGCAATCATTATTTCATGCGAAGTCGTAGTATGCGACATCTACAATTATTCTATTTCGTTCTTCACATTTTACAACTGTAAAAATAGTTCCACCTTTCATTTATTATCTTGCATTTGGCAAACAGGGTGGGCACTAACTTCAGTTGAAAAAACAAATAATCTGGTTGCAAGAATTACATATTGTGCAATGTGTTCAACAGATGTGTTAATGTATATGTAAGGTTATGTATATGAGAAGTAATGTAAATGTGATATGCAGTGACTTTTGTGATGAAACGTACATATGTAATTAGTTTAAATAATAGTCTATATGGCGCTCTGTGTCAAAGATGAAGTTAATAAATATAAATAAATGTCGGTAGTACATCGTGGGCGATGATTTTTTTAGAATTTTCTTCAAGCTGTAATGTCTGTTTGTATGTGTTGCGAAGTCTGTTACAAGAGAAACCGAAAATTTGGGAAAGGAATTGTACTGCCAAGAATTTTTTTAGCTACATAGGCGTCAATATTCGTCATGCCGACACACGCCGGCGCGCCGCCGATACGGTCCAACGGCGTGACGCCGCCAACGTCGCTGCCGCCGGCCAAATATGTCGTTTACGCCGCTGCCGATTAAAAATGCATCGGCGCACACCTCTACTAGAAAAGTTATTTTGAAAAAAGTGATTTTCAGGGGTGTATTATAGAAAACTCCACAAATATCTATTAAAACTAAAAGATGGATACATAGTTTTCAGCAAATTTGTTTCTTATTATATTCCCTACAACTTTGCTAAAAACAGTTTTTTATTATTTTCATAAATGATCAAACAAAAATTTGCTTCTCAGCTTTAAGGGGATTAATAATCAAACTAATAATTTATAAGGATGGGGAATTTTTTATAGACACACTTTGCTGAAGATACTATAGCTCGAAAATCGTTTTTTCGTGGTCAAAACAATTTCAATAACGTTTTTGCCTATTTGGAAACACTGTGCATCGCATCAATTCTAAATGATCCCATTGCAAACGCAACATACGGCGCGAGGCAGTGAACGCGACAGTTTCGAGGGTGCCTGATATTTATCGCCAGATATAGATTTAAAATCGTTGAAAAACACAAACAATAATTCGAAATTGATCAGGTTTTTTTGGTCTGGCAAGCAATCTGCAGTTGCGACAAACATACGTGTAATAGTTTATGAGTACTATTCAATACTGTTTTTAAATATCACAAACTGAATCTTTTTCCCAATTAAGATAACAAATTAATTTTGGCCACGGTTTCTACGTAGTGCAATAATTTCGAGTAAAACTAAAAACATATCTAATATACTAGCCCTAGTAACAATTCAGGTTTTATGACACTCTTGAAGTTTCTCTTAAAACTTAGATTGCACTTGAAGTGTGCTATAAAACTTAAATTGTTACTTGGGAGGATTACACACGATATAAACAACATCAATATCACTAAGTTTGACACGTTTTACTGAGCTAACTGAAATCAGAAGGGCTGATATAATATTATGACAATCTATAAAAACCAGTAATAATATGAATATGAATATGAAATAATATGAAACTTAACTGTTAACATTAAGCACTGGTTGCGATTTCAGCAAGAAAATGTCTTTAAACGAATTTATCAATCTATTTTCAACTACTATATGCAAAAGACTTATTCTTAACATATTGAACCAGAGCAGTACCACGTTCCTGATGTGATGAAACTGGATATAATGTGGCCTGAGAAAAGTCATATTTCGTTTGGGACCGTTCATAAACCAAGTAGACCGAAATTTGAGAATTTTTAACTCCCCCTCCCCCCTAGTAGACCTTAGTAGACTTTTACCAACCCCCCCACCTTAAAAGTCTACGTAGTCTTTTAATTTTTTTTATTCGCAGAAAATGTGAATTTAGCAAGAAGCACATTATAATGTTCATTTAAAAATTAGCGTTCAGATTTATTTCAAGCTTTTTGAATATTAAAGAAAGGTTTTTCACATTGGTTTTTTGTCTATGATTGATCAAATCAATTAATACCGATTCAAGGTGCTTTCCAACGCTTGTGTAGCTGAATACTTCTTTTCAAGGTTAGTCACTCAAATATATGTAAAAAGATGCAGAATTGCTAAACACTTTTTGAGCCTTACTGGTGCATTCAAAATTGTTAAATTATAAGAAACAATTACAAATTAATACTGTCAATGTGTACTATCTAGACTAAAAAAATAAAACAAACATGCACACCAATTTCACTTTTCGTGAACAAATTTCAATATTTCTAAGATAATAAGATAATCTAAATTGCCTTATTTGATTAAGGGAACGAAGCTATTCAAATCTTCCCAAAAATATTTATATTTCTTATGTAATTAATAGCCGTATCACCTTAGAGTATTATCGCAAAGTATCAAAGTTTAACTCCGAATATTTTTGAAGATAAATATAGTAGAGCCGGTTTGTACGGAGTTGCATAGGGTCAAGACGTAAAATTTAACGGGTGTTTAAAGATTTTGAAATCAGTGTAAATGATTGCAAGAGAAACTGAATAAACACTTTGTTGTAGAAGTTTAACTACACTACTGCTTTAACCACCGAAATTAATAAATAAAAACCTGTTTTAATTCACCTAGAGGTGCAATTGTGCCTTTCTCATTTCTCCAAACTATGATTTAATAGCTGGTTCGTACAATATAACATTATTGAAATGTCTTTCATTCTTATTACAATTGGTAAGTATATATAAGAGCACCATTTTGCATTCATCGCGGTATCGGTTTGAATCGGAGTTTTCTATGTGATCGCACTCCACAACCCGTAACTCCGGAGCCGGAAGTCGGATGGGGATGGAATTTAATATCAGTTTCCAGGGACGCAACACCTTTTATTTGAGACTAAGTTGACCAAATCGGTCTTGCCATTTTCGAGAAACCAATATAACCGTTATTCTGAATTTAGATGCTTCCGGATCCGTCGATGGTGGCCAGTGTGGCCAAAGAGACTTTGAATGACTGTTGGTGACCTAGATCTACAAATTCAACAGTTGTGTTTACATTTTGGAAAAAATTTCACCTTTTGACATTCATCGCAGAATTCGTTAGAATCGGGATTTGCTGCGTGATCGTACGTATCACCCTGTAATTCAGAAACCAGAACTCGGATCCACACAAAATTCAAATGCAGCTGATGGACCTTTCATTTAAAATCAAGTTTGCCAAATCGGTTCAGAAAATTCCGAGAAACCTATGTGGACAAATCAACAAATTTTGTTTTGTAACCATACTCTTCAACTCGTAATCCGGAACAGTATGTCGGTTGAAAATGAAATTCAATAGCAACCTATGGGAATATTATACCTTTCATCTGAATTTTAGTTTGTAAAAATCCGTTCAGCCATTTCCGAGAAACCGATGTGGACATTTTGTAAACAAATCTGCACATACACACATACATACATACATACATGCATACATACACACATACATACACACATACATGCACACAGAACTGAGTCGAATGTTATATGAGACTCGGCCCTCCGGGCCTCGGTTAGAAAGTCGGTTTTTGGAGCAATTGCATAAACTTTCTATATGAGAAAGGCAAAAGAATAATATTTAATTAGCTTAATCAGCATGAGTTCAATGTTATCTTCATGTGATTATATTTTGAAATGTTGGTGGAATGGGTTTGAAAGTGGAGGGAATGGGGGGTTAGTAGAGTGGGAGCGGAGTATGCGTTAGAAATCCTTCATCTTATTTCGGTATACAGGGTGGATGAAGGAAATGCGGGCGTGAGGATGGTCCAAGAGGAGGGGAGTGATGAAGGAGGGAAGTGTAAGGGCAAAGCGGGGGGGAGGGGCGGCGACGCAATACTCAACTGCATATTTTGCCTTCCATTTGAGACTTGGTTTGAGAAAATCGGTTCAGTCATCACCGAAGAACCGATGTGACTTTAATTGTAGAATATGCCCGGAATTCCGGACTTCCGGAATCGTCGATAGTGGAAAATATATTTAAAGTATGTTTGATTGGCAATCAGTGATCTAGATCTGCGTTTAGAAGTAATTTGGTGACCATCTCAATAGTTTTTAGCCTCTGAGGTATTACGATTGTACCGATTTATATGGGAAATTCCAGTGTATCCTTACTAACACCCCTGTAACTCTGGAAGCAAAAGTCAGAACCGAATGAAATTCAGCAGCAGTCAATGGTATTACTGTATCTTTCATTTGAAATCAAGTTTGCTAAAATCGGTAGAGAATTCGTTGGGGAATGGGTGTGATATTAGCTTAGGAACTTGGCGGGTTCCCCGGGGGCGTCATGAACTGGCATAGGTGGCCAATGTAGTCAAAGCTGCTTTGATTGATCATCAGTGATCCAGACCCGCAAACTAGAGTAATGTTACATCAATTTCAATATGTTTTACATCATTTGAACATCATGGTGGTACCAGTTTATATGGGAATTTGCTATGTGACCGCACTCTTCAATCCGTAACTCCGGAACCGGAAGTCGGATCAACTAAAAATTCAATAGCAGCTTATGGGAGCGTTATACCTTTCAGATGAAACTAAGTTTGCGAAAATCGGTTCAGCCATCTCTGAGAAAATTGTGTGAGTTTAAATGACACACACACACATACACACACATACACACACATACACACACATACACACACACATACATACACACACAGACATTTGCCGATCTCGACGAACTGAATCGAATGGTGTATGACACTCGGCCCTCCGGGCCTCGGTTAAAAAGTCGATTTTTACAGTGATTGCATAGCCTTTCTTTATATGAGAAAGGCAAAAATAAAAAATTAATCTTCTTATTGTTAAAAATCGGGTGTTTTGTTGTTACAATGCTTAACTTTGACCATTTCTTAACTTTTTATGGTTCATGCATTTAACCCTCCGGAAGTCGCGCTTATGGCCCACTGAACGAGCAGCTGCTGGTGTCCTAAGACGATTTCGCTAGATTTTCAGAGCAGCGTGCACTCAGTGCACTAGCGCGACTGCCGGAAGGTTAATGGTCCATGCATGTCTGCTAACTAGGGGTGTCTCAGATGATTTCACAGTCAAAATCTTCCGTCGAGAGAAATTTTGGGCGATCGTCTTTAGAACTGTCATTTTGTATTATTTCTAGATCAAAACTATATCAAAATATACGCAAGAAACAACAACGTGTGAGGTTGTCCAAAAAAAAAAATCGTGGATTCTGGGTTGAGTGGTCGCTTAACGAGTAGTTACCTCAATAGTGTACTAGCTTTGAAGTTTCTGCATAAATACTGAATAGACCGATATTTTGAATACAACTCTCTTTAAATCCCTTTCATAATTAGTAATACGAGAATAACAAAAAATAAAAGTCTACGTAGACTTTTTCAAAGACCCCCCCCCTCCCCCTCGTAGACAAACGTAGACTTTTGCTAGACCCCCCCCCCCCCGTCCCCCCTATGAGTCTACGTGGTTTATGAACGGCCCCCTTTACGATAAACATTCCTTTTCGCGAACAGAAGGCTTTGAAATCAATTAATATTTTGTCGGCGAATCCCTTTTAAAAGATTTAGAATCGGGATGATTCTTTCCCAAGACTTGTGTTTTTTGCTGCAGGATAAGAAAAAACGACTCTTTGGTTTGCCGAGTATATGTCACCGTGACTCATAGTGTATCTTTGCGTTTGAACCAGAATAATCTGGTTCATAAAAATATTTTTTGAAACAAATAAAGATTGGGCGGCTCTTTCTTCTTTTGATATATTCATGGCGCTAGTATTACAGACAGTCAGTATAACTTTATGTACCTACCCTTAACGCGGGGCGCCCAAAATCTCGGGGCCCCTGGCCTAGACCCAGTGTGCCGATGCGGAAAGACGGTGTATGTCGTCATAGTACGGGTAGTAAAGAGGCGTTTTTAGCGAATAGATGTTTGTCGGTTCTAATCTAGGAATCTGAGGGACGTTTTTTTACTTCAAGTTTCAGGTCATGGGTTATTTATAGCAGTGGCGAAAAGAATGGAACAAAATAAAATGCAGTGCAGCAGTAGCAATGATGAGATTGCGTGTGATGGGTTGATGGGGGGAATGTAAGGTGTAGAAGAAAGGGAATCTTTTGTGAGCTTCGTAAGCTGCCATTTGGGATGAAACCAAATTCTAAGAAAAGTTTCGTTACGCTCATCTCGAACTGTGCAAGAACAGCTCAATGGTCAAAAAGAATCGTATATGGGAATAAGATTGTGAGTGCAAAAACAGAAAATCTGTGCTCGCTGTTTTGGGTGTAGCCCATCCCGTATGCCGACAATTCAACGATCAGCTACGAGGGAGGTATCATCCGAACTTTAGTCACTAAATTTTAAAAAGGCACGAACACGTATATCGACTATCTCTCCACCTGAAAGATGAATGTGAATGGCATGAAAACTTAAGCGATCATGTTTCCCCACAATAAGAGTCAGCCCCTGGTCCTAACGATGAAAATCTGGATCCAGAATGTTGAAATAGATTAGTGTTCTGAAGCGCTTTATCTAGGTCTCGTATTTCGAATTTTACCCTTAAATAGACTCACAGCAAAATAATTTTGCCACACGAAAAAATGCTCACAGCACATCTACCCTAGGTTGGTAGTTGCGATGACTAACAAAAACAACAGGGAACGTACTTTTTTGTGCATAAGATATCCGGTTTGTTTATTTGCTGTCCCCCGTGCAGTTTGACGTGAGGATATTTTGCCTTGAAAATTTGCACAAAAGTATACATACAGACGAAAGGGCAATGTTAGATAGCAAATTATTGTATCACTCCCACATCGACGACAGAGGATCAAATGCAAGATCTTGCTTAATAGGTAATACCTGATCATAAATCGTCGCTATAAAGCTTTAGCAGTCAACAAATGAGTCGTTTATAAGATGATCGTTTATCCAATGCACCTGTATGCCTCTCCAGGGATGCGAACGGCACCGGTAAACTGCACATTTTTCGGTACATTTAACAGCAGTAAAATACATTTTTGTTTTGCTGCTGTACTCTGACTGCTCGGTAAGAGTGGTGCGCAGTATAGTTTGCCCTCTCGTTTTGTACTCTGCACATTCAAAGGGAGAGGGCCGCATACGAAGGCGCAGATTGCTCATGATTTGAGACAAATAGTGTGTTAGCCTCCCATTTGTTTGCTAATGATTTTTCCCACAAATTCGTTATTTCAGAGATTAAGTACACTCTAAAAAAGTCGGTTGGAATATAATAAATACCAAAAAAAAATTAAAAAGTTGAAAATATGGATTTTATTTACCTTTTTAACTCATTACGGTTTTTTAGTGATTTTCAGGCCATGAAAGAAGCATCAACAAGTTTTAATAAATGAGAGACATGGGATTTTTTTTGGGCTCGCCATTCATATTGTTTAATATTGGAAGATAGGTACGTACGGAAAAAATTGTTTGGCGCAAAAATCGATAAAAAAAATGTGCATGTGGTTGCCATTTTCGGAGCCTTGACCAATAAGCTGCAATCCTGAAAAAAGAGATAATTTCTTCAAAACTTGTCCAAATTGGCAAATTTTGCATTATGTGAGTAGTTTTTACTGTGGAAAATCGGAACCCATTCACATTTTAAGAAAGATCACTAAAAATGAAATTTTCACTGTTCCCCATACGTCATCGTTTCACAGTTACCCAATAGGTATTTATGAAAATCGTGAAATTATACAGAACCATGACAAGTTAAAAAAGCATTGCTCGCGGCAAATGTTGAGCATAAAATTTTCTATAAATAGCAATTTTGTCTATTGCTCGTATTTATTCAATGAACGGTAACTCATATAAATGGAACAATGTTTTTCATTGCAAATTTACTCTGGCCATTACAAAACAAACAAATATCTATTAAAACTTGATAGAGTTATCAGATGTCTTCCAAAATATAGGAACATGTGTAAAGAATTAGAAGTCATGAAATATGAGGGAATGAGACGATTCTGATCATTCATTACGATTTTATTGCGAATGTTTCATAGTTCTAATCTCCACCGTTACCCTCTTTCCCATACCGCTCACGTCTGGTGGTTGTACTATTGGCAGTATGTTTGTGTCATGTTACTGCTTTGCACATAGGCTGCCATATAGCGCTGGGTGCCCTGCAATAGCGAACAACAGCGGAATCGTATGGGAAATGAGAATGTAGAAAAAATACTACAGCCGTAGAAAAGTAGGCATTTAGCATCCTTGTGCCTCTCCAACCTGGCGAGGTCGTGCGAAAACACATAAACATGCTGTAAATATTCCAAACAAATTCCTGCGAATCATACTAAACAGTCCCCCACGAACCAGAACTACTGACCTCCATCAATTAGCCACTCTTGACTCTGTAATAGATGGAATATCCAAGCAAGCGAACAAGGTCCTAACTAGAGCTCATACATCTGGATCTGAAACCATCAGAAACATTTATCTCCAATAAATAACTTCTGTATTCCCTTTAAGTTGATCCAAGATGATGGATACCTTAGATATGCAGCGAGTAAGTTTTAGGATAAGTCATTTATTTCTTTTCAATGCATAACTATAATGTTTATATTGTAAACTAGCCCTCAAGCAAAGACAAGACCAAATTAACAAATAATGCAAAACCAAAGTAGAAAAACTATATACAATTGAATCACTTTATATGTCTGAGCAAGTCTGTTCAAAAAGTTAATATTATTTATTGTAAAAAATGCACAGAGGTTCATTCTGTTATCGGACGGCGTGACAAACGGATCGCCTGATAGCAGTTGCAGTAATGGATTAAGTATTCCCCCACAATTCTAAGTAGCAGGACATTACACCACCATGGAGGGCCATTGTAAAACAACACGACATATAGCACCAACGACCGGAAGTCACGACAAAATGTGCTTAGGTTTGGGTCACATGTAAAATTATTATTCAAAGAGTATTTTCAATTGTTCTTTCGTCTTCATAATAAACAATTAAATAAATTTTTAAAATATAAAATTATATAATGTTTTTCTCATTGGAAAGTTTTGAAGAAGGTTGAAAACACAACAAAATGTAAAGCAATAACAATTTCTTGTCCAAATTACTTTGCTTCAGCAATACATGAAGTGCACTCGAAGCTACTGATTAGGTCTTTCTGTGTTGAAGAAGAATTCTTGAGCGTTTTTTCAAAACGTCATATCTGCAATGAGTTACTCTCTTTGTTTACTTTCTCTTCTGTTAATAATTCGGTCATTTTAACATTTATCCCTCAACTCTTTGCATAATATGCTAGTTAAAACCACCGTCTTTCGATCTGTACTGTAAAATAAGTGAAAAGTGTTATAGTGACGCCGTAAAAATCGAAAGAGATAGTAAACAAAGAGAGTAACTCATTGCAGATATGACGTTTTGAAAACACGCTCAAGAATTGTCCTCTCCGGGCCTATTACAATGTCGTCGGTCACCAGCTGCACCTGAACATGGCCCTGGTTACTGCTGACAAGGGAGATACAACGATGACAAAAATAATGATAATACTGATGATAATAATAATCATCATCAGCAAACATTGCGGTAGCATTGGTCTAGGCAAGAGATGAAAAATCCAAGCAATCAGTAGCCATATGCTTCGAACGAGTGCCTATTGCATTGGACGTTTGATTCCCTCTGGGAGTTGCGTGCTGAAGTTTGACCACCGCACTATGGAGTGGTTTGAACAAAAAGATGCACAAAATAGGGATTTTTTTTCTAACTTTTTAACCAAACTATATTTTTCAAATATTCTTCACTACTTTCTACATAATGTACCATAGAAATAATAACTTAAAACTTTGATCAAAATTTGTGACACGCGGTCAAACATTATTAAAATTGTATACCCTTTTTTCTACTAAATCGGACAGCAGGAATTAGTCCCTACTAAAATTGAACAATTCATCAATTAAGTATTATTATACAAGAAAAAATTGTTAATAACCTCTTCTCTTCTTCTATGCTGGACAAAGTTTTTTGTTTTGCGAAATAATGGTAGGGGAGACCGAGGACGATTGAAACAATTTTTTGTGTTTATTAGATACATCGATAAAAACTGTCATTCGATGATTGCTTATTTTTGATTTTCTTTCTTCTGTTTATGCTTTATCAAATTATGTCAGAATATCTGGTACAAATCAATAACATGTTTCAACTCTTCTCCTACCAAGGTAAGTTGAAACAACAATCAATGTGAGATGAAACAAGTAACCAATTATTTAAAATATTATCAAAACGTTTTCTGGTACCAAATTTTACCGTTCTGTCATTTTTATTCGTTCACACTTAGAAAATTGCTTAAAATGACGTGAGTTATTATCATTTTTTCCACATTTTCACATATCTACGTATAAACTGAAACTTGTTTTGAAAATTAATGTTAGATTTTGGTTACAAATGAAGGCATTTCTGCACAGATCCCGACAGTAAAATACTTTACCTAATCACTAATTAACCATAACGGTAAAATCAAGAAATTTCAGACCCAGTTTTCGTATATTTAGTTATGTATTATATTCCAATCACTTCCCCTAGGACATTCTGCATTTATTAAAATGGTTGATATGTCCAGTGATACTATTTATAACTACAAGTGGTATGGGTTTATGAAAACAGGTAATTTAGTAGGGGGAACTGGGCTAATTCGGACCTAGTAAGGGTTTATGATATAAATATTTATCCTGAAAGCATGATCATATTTTTTTCTAAGGTGACTTTTTCTGATCTTTTACCGTATTGTGTATAAAAGGTTCTGCGCAAAACTACATGAAAGGTCCGAATTACCCCAACCCTGTTCCAATTCGGACCACACATTTATTATCAATTTTTTGCAATAGAAATGAAATCCTATTTCGGCCTAAGTTATTCCTACTTGATTTTTACTAAATTTCGAATCGTGTAAAGACAAGTTCTCTTTGATATATAAAACTTTGTAGTAAATATACAATAAATAGATACCTAAATAAATAGAGTAAGAGCTGGGCCAAATTACCTGAAAATAGGTTATAACGTCGAAATATGTCAATCGATTTGCGAAAACTTATGTTTTGCTAAAAGCTCTACCGATTGCGCATACTTTCCTCTCAAACGGTTTCTCGCGATGGCGTATTAGATCTTATATACGGCAAAAGGTCCAAATTGGACCAACCCATATTCTATTATTCACACACCGATTAAACGAAAACAGTTGATAGTCTCGCCCAAAAAAAAATGAAATAAAAGATGGATAGCCTGCTAAGATTTCTTATCAGTTTCGTATATAGTTTACCGCTTATAGTCATATATTTTCGATCTATTACTATCGATAAACCCTCACCTCGTTCCCTCTGCGCCTTTGCGTTAACCTTACACATTTTTCTTGCATATACAATAGTACTTCCGAAAAAAAATTCCTGATTCGTAGTTGATGAACGGAAAGAGTGACTTATTTCAATTTACTATTTACCAAGAGAATTTGATTCCCCAAGTAATTTTTCTTCTACGTCGATAAATATTTTCTTTGCGCAGTAATTAGCATCCGCACCTCAATCATCGAACAAAATTTACATACGTAATGACGAACAGCACTATTGTGACTGTAACATTGATTGCACGCATGCATAGCTGTAGTGTTTGCATATTCAATTGAAGATCATCTTTTTTTTTGCCTTGAGAAAAATAACATAAAAAGATTTGGAATGAATAACAATCAATCAAGGTAGTTTAGGGGAGACCGGGGCTGGTTGGCCGAGTTTTTCTTTCGGAATTTCTGTACTAATTCTGGGTCGTCAAATGGTGGGATAACAAAATTCTCACAAGTTTCCTATCTCATGCCTCCACGCGAGTCTAAGTCTATTGATGAAATTTGGTCCTTAGACCGGCGACGACTGGGTGCCATCAGCCTTCTGCCGATAGTAGCAGAATGAGAGCGTGCGAACAGATCTAGTCGAGAAAACATTGCCGTAAAAATGAATAGTTGATCGGAAATTAGCCCCAATACAACTAATCTGACTAGTATCGATGATCACGGGTCAATACGTATTGAAAATTCGCCGCGTCTGTTTTTAAGAACCTAATTTCAAGCTCCGTTATTGCTAACAAGCCCGTGCATCAGGTTAACAATCCTTTATATTTCCCTTCAGTGTTCGTTATTATCGCTCGTATACTTGTATTCCACAAACTATCCGATATGGAAAATAAGAAATACTTTCCATGATTTATAACATCTCGCGCTATCTTTGCCTGTATAATGTGTTATCACTCGGTAGTTTTCAAGCTAATAAAAATATCGTAGAGAAGAAGTAACAAATTCCGTCTAAATACTGTTTTAATAAATAGTGATCCGGCCCATTACGCAGATAAGATTAGCTTACCTAGGCAATACTCCCACGGTCGGCTGTGTGGAGTTCAAATTGATTTTGTTTAGGGAACATAGGATACTCTCGGTAGCCGGCTGCCCAAAGTTTAAAAAGAACCAAAAACTAAACAAGATCTTTTCTTTTTCGAGTCATCGTGCACTCGAAGACTAACTAAACAACTACCTAATAAAATATACTTTATATGTCGCATCGCTTGCTTGGAGCAAATCCTAGACCTGATACCCTCCCAAACTACCAACTCCGCGACGCCTATGGAAGATTAAGTCTGATGAATCGTCGTCCTTCCGTTAAGTAGGTGGAGCATCAACACTTCCTGTCTACCTTATCCTTTATCCTTCCCCGTGAACGATGAAGACGGGGGCGGCCGGCAATGACGGCTATCATGCTGTTGAGGCTTTAATGTGGGTCGGATTGGTATGAATTCCTACTTACCATTTCCTAAGCAACTCTTATTAGATAATCAGCAGTCAATCATAATGAAGTCAGGGTGCAATCCGCCAAAATCATCGTCACAACGCAACGCAACGGAATTTCTGTACTAATTCTGGTTAGACTTTTTGAAAACCGGCTTCATGAAGATACAACCCTTTAACACATATGTAATTTTTTCATTCATGAAAAAAATCAGAGAAAAGGTTATTAGCAAACAAATACGGAAAGAAAAATCGGCCAACGAACCCCAGGGCTGGGGTAGGTTGGCCGAGTTTGGTAAAACTAGTTAAACACGTCAAATGTATCAGTGGAATCCCTTTAATTAAAAAAAATCAAAGCTTTTTTTTATATAGCTAAGGAAAATAAAATCCACCCTTCACTTTTTAGTCTTTTTAACCTTTTTGGACTTAGTTTTGGCAGCTTTAGTGAACTTTTTACCAACTCTAGCCGATTTTTTTCCTCTGCCAGCGTACGCTTACGCTTGATTTCATTTTTCTGCTCCTCCAATACTGCTTATATTTGGGAATCGGTCAAAATTTGAGACGATCAGCGTTTACGACCTTGCCACTTCTTCGAATCAGATCGTGCACTCGCCTTGGCAAGAGGTCTGACGTCTTCAGAGAGGCTTACATCTGCAGCAGATTCTATGCTAATGGACGAGCTTTGTTCGGGGTTGGGTCGATCTGTGCCAAATCCTGCCAGAAACTCCTCAGGAGGAAAAATTTCAGGATTGTAGCGGCACACGCCAGAGACTCTGAAACCTGCTTGGCATTTAATTCATAAAATATCGGAATCAACTTTTTATTAACAATTTCCGGCTTATACTGATTCGAATCTCTTATTTCTATTTGGTCAAAATTTTATTTTTTTTTACTTATTTCTCGTGTATATTTTTTCTTATAATCATGAATATTAGCATAATATCAAATTTTGCTTTGAAAAAGGTTGGCATTTTACAAATATTAAAGTGCACATTACTCTACACTAAATTTACAACTCGACCAACCAGCCCCGCACAGAACTCGGCCAACCTACCCCAATGTATATTTTCGAGAACAATCACGATTTAAACAATCAAATATAAGGTTATAACCGTTATTTCATTTTGTTGGGTTTTGAATATCCTTTCCAGTAGTATAAAGTTATTGGAAATCGGATGTATATTGATTCGCGTTACACATATTATTTTCCAGAAAAAGAAATTTACTCACCAGTGCCGAAAAAAGAACAAACGTGCTCCTGTACAAACGACACCACCAAAACACCTGAAATTAAGTTGGTACATAGGTGACCGAATACCCCACCAAAATCACTATATAGAAGTCGCTACTGCGCATAATAGCCTTTTCATAAAAGGCACTCGGCTAACCTGCCCCTTCAGACCAATCAGCCCCGGTCACCCCTATGTATATTCCCAATACCAAACCAAATAAAATAAAATCATTTAGAAAATGGTCTAAAATGTAATTATAGCCACCGATCACAATAAAGAAAACAAATTTCAAGCTGTTAGGTGGATTTTTATGGAAAATATGCTCCATCAATAATTGAAACTTTGAATTATAAATACAAAGTAATACATAGAACAGCAGAAAATAATTTTGTCCAGATTTTTTGCCTAGTGAATGTTACCCCATAGTGCATCGCTTGCTCCTGTTCCATCTATTGGGATGGAGCAGTTTTAAAATTTCAGATATTTCCGTGGTCTGCAGCGTCGCAGTTATATATGTTGTAATTGGGTAATGAGCCCATTTTCGCCATGTTTCCCTTATCGCTCTATCCATTTGAAGGCGTTGGTTAGAGCAGAGTCTGCCATCTTTGTTTAACGAATTGAGTCAAATGGTATGGCAAGAATAGGGGCACTCGATTCGAATATTCGTTGCGCTCAAACACAAGCATTTCAACGTTTTCAAGGCATTTTTGTTAATATATTGGTTCTTACCAACGAAGCAAAGCTGTTGATGTCAATTTATACGCGATCCATCGATTATAGGTTGAGCAAATAATGGAATTGTGAGGTACCCTCCTCTATGGTGAAAATAGGCACTTTACCATATTTCCTTCTCTTTATCAACGGGGTAGCATTTACGGTCAACCAAGTGAACCATATGAATTTTCTATGGGAAATTTACGACCAAACAAGAGCTGGGGGTAGGTGTTGCCTTCGGAAATGCTTTTATTTGTGGTGGATTCTGGGTCTTTTTTTAAACCACAATGTGATGGCGCAGCCTGGTTCATACGTTTGTGCTGTAGTGAAAGTGCATATCAGCCAAGGCCGCACATTATTACTCATCTATAGACGTGCTCCGAAGCGTAAGGGTATACGGACGATTGTGCTCCATGCAGTGACCTACGACATAGATCTGTTGGTTGCCGGCAGCGGCTTTTCGTGCTGCGTTTGTAAAGTGCATCATTATGTGATTGCTTGCACTACGTAAGAATATATGAAGAATGCGCCCCCAGAAGAGTGCAAAGTTGAGTACGTGAAAATATCTGCAACGAAATGTGTGCTGACATATTTACGATAGTTTGGTGATGAAATTTATCACGCAACTTTGTGGGCGGTCCAATATAATATATGGCTGCTGACTAATAGTGCTGCTTCTCTCGCGATTATCTTGCATGTGCATGTGTGTGTTTGTGTGAAAAGTAGTTATCATTGAAGGATGTCACCATTAGAAGCAGACGTCAGCTGATACGCCCCGAATAGACCTACGCTGCAATTGATTAATTTCGAGAATTTACAATTTTTAGATCTGTAGATTAGGACATTGCAATTATTTTTTAAATCAAGTCTCTCTAATTTATATTGTGACAAATGTCAATGTAAGCTCAGATGCCAAATTTCACATTATTTGAACAATGTTAGGATGACAAGTTTAAATTTATCCCGCATAATTCACCCCCTACAATAGTCTAATTTACCCCTGGGAGTGAATTCAGTCCCGGTTGAAAACCACTGGTATAGAAGAAGATACATGCTTACAAATCTAATAGAAGATTCTTTATCATTTTTTCTGAATGATTAGTGCAAACATAGTGTAATTCCGTTCAGTACAATGGAGTTAATAGCTTTCAAAAACACTACCTTTTGTTTCTTGCGAAATTGTGAAAAGAGGCCACTGTATAGAAACGTTAGTCGTAGTCACGAAAAAAAATTGAAATCGGCTGAAATTTTTTTCGGCAATCGTAGTAACGGCAAAGAGGTTTTTTGAAAAACATAATTTCGAGATAATCGCGTGCAATGTTTCAAGTATATATGCAGGCCCTCGTAAGGGAACAATGAAATACGCTATAACTTTGCCTTTGCTTGGATGTTTATGACATATTATTTCGTGACGTTACAACGATTTGACGAATCTTCATTCGACAAATATGTTATAACTTTGTCAAATGAACGCCTACATCAAAAGAGGAGGGCGAGAATTAAATTTAGCGGGACGAAAATTAAAACACATCTTGATTCAGAATGTTGTTTTTCTTTACGTTAATTTAATGTTTAAATAACTTTTAATCAGGATTATTGGGTATTATATGATATGTGATGAGAATGATAAAATCGAATTAGTTATAGTAGTTCAACATTGTTAACCGTAGAACGTTGCACTTGCGTTTTCCAACCTAGAACGTTGCACTGGGGTACAAATGTACCCCACGCGTTTGATCACTATTTTCGCAGGTAAAAATGCAAACAAAAGAAATGTATAATACATTATTTTCTTCGTTTTTGAAAATATCGCGGTTTTGACATTTTTCACAAAAATTACTATAACTTTGCGAATTTTCAACCGATTTGAAAAAATTGTTTTCGGATTGGAACACTTCAGCGTCTTTGGCATTTCTTATTTCCATTAAAAGCTTCATGTTGTCTGCATAAGCTCTTTTAGATGTACGAGTTTGAAGATGATGCCCTTTTACGTACATAATGAAAAGAAGAGGGAACTCTGGGGTACGCCAGAGGTGACACGAATTGGTCCAGAGAGTATATTCTGAAAGCGTTTCGTTAAGTATGATTCGAGTAATTTTAAGAGTTTATTTTCTATGATTGTTGATGGTTTTAAAAATAATCCATATCTCCAGATCGAGAAATCCGAACGAAACAATTCGCGAGCTTTAAGGATAATTTTTTTTGCGTTTTTTAACGACATTCAATTAGCTAGAGATTACTGGGTAGGGAAAGTTATGAAACTTAGAGCCATAGTACTCAAGTGAGAGCAAGGATGTGAAGTAAACAGATCGGAAAACTAGAAGTGGCAGGGTCATTAGAACAGGCTTAATATCGTGCGGGCTTAATTTTTGCCTTCTGATAATGAGGGTCGAGCTTAGGCAGAATAACTACGAATCACCCGAGTTCACTATCATGTGTCCTGATAAAGGTAGACGTATCTATCTATCGCCGGTTGTCACGGTAAAGATAGATACGTCTACCTTTATCAGGACACATGATAGTGAACTCGGGTGATTCGTAGTTATTCTGCCTAAGCTCGACCCTCATTATCAGAAGGCAAAAATTAAGCCCGCACGATATTAAGCCTGTTCTAATGACCCTGCCACTTCTAGTTTTCCGATCTGTTTACTTCACATCCTTGCTCTCACTTGAGTACTATGGCTCTAAGTTTCATAAATTTCCCTACCCAGTAATCTCTAGCTAATTGAATGTCATTAAAAAACGTAAAAAAGAAAATGTGACTAACATAGTCGAAATAAAAAAAAGAAAAAAGTTAAAGGATAATTGGAAATCTTTTGTGCTATCGACAATAAAATAATCCCAGACACTCCACACTCCCTTCTATTTACTTCTATGCAAGTTAATACTTTTAAATATCTACGTGTCTCATTCACGAACCGCATTCTCTCTCTCTCTCTCTCTCTCTCTCTCTCTCTCTCTCTCTGACTTTCTCTGTTTAAGGGACTTGAAAGCACATGTGACCTTATCTCAGTTAACCCTCCGGAGGTCACGCAAATGACTGAGCGAGAAGTCGCTAGTTCCCCTAGACCAGTGATTCTCAACCTGGGGTCAGCGGACGCCTAGGGGGCCGTGCAGACGTTGCAGGGGGTCCGCGAGAAAAAATATATTTTCCGAGTTTATATTGAAATTTGAAGTCTTGTTTTCTAACAAACTGAAAAGAACATATTGAAAACATACAAAATCGATGTTTTTCCGTGGGGGTCCGCAGCAACCCAAGGTGATTTCTAAGGGGTCCGTGGTACGAAAAAGGTTGAGAACCACTGCCCTAGACGATTTCGTTAAATTTTCAGAGCGGCGTGCACTCAGAGCACTAGCGCGAGTGACGGAGAGGTAACTAGTTCTAATCACGCATTAAAATACTGGACCTGAAAATTCAATTATATGCAAAAGTCTTTAACATGAGTGTTTATTAATTCTGTCATGTTTAAAAATCTCTTTATTAGTATCGTATACTCTCCTCTATAGGGCCAAAATAGGCACTTTACACAAGGTCAATGTCAATGCAAGTGAATTGCGAAAATGCTACTATCCCTAGTAATGACATCTTTACCATATGCTTATCTTACAACCCATTCTGGCTGAAAATGTAACATTGGCCCTGCATCTTGCACCAACTATGATGCACATACATTTTCGTATTTTTTTAGACTAGTACATAGTACACTTAAAAAGCCCGTACACCATTTGATGGATAACCGTAGTCCATTCCAGCAATCCTTGGAGCTTTCATTTATTTCACAACCTCCGATTGGCGATTGAAATGGAGCGTAGGACGAACCGGGCAGTGGAATGCAGTAGAGCAACCAAAATAATGATTTATGTGCGACTCGGTATCGTACACTGAGCTTCCGAGGTTCCATCCGACCTTTCTAGCTTCAAACCAACAACCGCGCCATCTCTTCGGTCAGTTTGTGTCGAAGAGCAAAGTGGCAAGATACTATTTCCAGCACGCCTCTGGCTTGCTTGTCCGAGGGAGAGAATCAGCCGGGGTCTTCTATTTCCAGCCAGTAATAAAGTGATTTATAGAGCGGCATAGTTTAAATCATTATACCCGCCTCCTAGCGATACTGCTGATACGTGCGTTTTGTAGCAAATTGAATGGAGTCCAGGGAAAACGTGATTCTGGTTCAATTTCCTAGTTTCCATTCGAAACGCTACCGCATCCTGAGTCTGTATCATTTTGGATCGTTATCAAATTCGTTCTTATGAATATGTCAATAATGTGCCCTTATTATCGATTAAGTTAAACATATCATTCATTTTAGCGTAACAAACATTTTCATTCGAAAATATTTCAAATGCTTAGTGAATTAGCTGAAACAAGGCATATGTTCATTGGTACATTGGAGACGAAAAAACACAAAATATATAACTTAAGGATCTTACAGGTCCGTTTCGTCCAGACGACTGTAGGTTACCATTAACAAAGATGATAACTTGTATTGTTCAGTTGCTTTTAGAGTGGATCAAATTAGCTCGCCATTTGATCTGCTTGTAAAATGAATACAATTAGCTTTTTTATTAGAGTTTTGTAGTTAATCAATCTGAATAAAGTCACAATGACTTTAGAGGAACCGAGGGCTATTCGGACCTACCTCAGCAAATTCCCCTATTTAGGTGGATAGATGTGAAGTTATCGGTCAAAGGTTCTAACTGTTAGTTTGCTACCTCAGCTACATTTTGGATACATAAAAGTTCATTTGCACCACTCCATGGCAACAGTAGGCGATGATTTGCAAAACTCATCGTTTTTCCTTCCTTTTACAGTGTAGGGGTAATTCTAAGCTCTTTACGGGGCAATTCAGGCCGTTATTTTTTCACCTGTTTACAATGGAATTATGTTTACCTATGGAAATTTTATTGGATAAATGAATCTGAGTAGTCACTGCTGTCGATTGGCGCATCATGTATTTTCTTTGCTGTGGCGTGGCAATCGGGTGCGCCGACACAAACCGCTGAAAGGTGGTTGATGAAATTGGCGGTCCGAATATATAGGGTGAAGTGCCTATTTTCACCATACTAAGGAGGGCGCCTCACTGATTCATTAATTACTCGGCCTACAAACAATGGAATGCGTACAAATTGGCATCAACAGCTTTGCTTCGTTGTTAAGTACCAAGATAATAACATACATGCGCTGAAAACAGTGAAATTCTCGTTTTTGAGCGCAACGAAAACACGAATCGAGTGCCCCTATTATTGCGCTACCATTTGACTCAATGCGTTAAACAAAGATGGCAGACACTGCTCTAACCAACGGCTTCAAATGGGTAGCGTGATAATAGAAACATAGCAATAATGGGCTCATCACCCTATGGCTATATACGCTCATTTCATACAAAAGTGGTAAGCGTCCAGAAAATATCTGTGCTTTCACTCAAACAAAAATCATTCCATAAAATAGGAGCCTCAAGCTTTCCACAATATGTACTTGTTATCTTTTCATTTTTATTTGTTACTTTAAACGCATTTTTGTCATTATAATGATTTTGGTTTGTGGATAGCAAAAAAATAACTCCAGAATGAGATTCATCTGTCTAACTTTATGTTTCAGAATGGCGCTTCCACTAATAGTTAGAAGGTCTTACGATTTTCTAAAAAATCGAGGGGGTCTGAATTACCCCTGCAATCTTAATGGCCCCGGGTCCCCATAATGATTTAGGGGGGTGGGGGGGGGTGGGGGGGGGGCGGGGTACGGGTTTCAGCAAGAAAAAAAAACACTAGGACTTCGGGTAAAGCGAATTGACCAAAACTTTTGTGTGTTATAATGTATCATTCCAATAACATTCTGTAATTGTTTCATGCAAAAATATCCACAAGCGATTCGATGATGAAGCTTTTTGTAGAACGTCTCTGGAAAGAAACATGATTTGTGGTGTTACCTACCATTCAACAACCATTTAACCGATTTATTTTTAAATTTTGCATGCACATTCTATGTGAAAAATACCTACACCTGCGTTGAGTTTTCTAAATAATTTTTCGATTAAGGGGGTTTTATATTCATAGAATGGCGGAAATTTTCGTGAAAGATAGCAATTTCTATTTCAAATGAGTAAAAAGCACCTCTAGTTGAAAAATTATCTCGAAAACTCAACGTAGGGGTTAGGTATTTTCACATGAAATGTGTATGCAAAATTTGAAATAAATCGGTTAAGTAGTTTTTGAATGACAGGTAACACCGCAAATCATGTTTTTTTCCAGAGACGTTCTACGAAAAGCTCCATCACCGAGTCGCTTGTGGATATTTTTGCATGAAAAAATACAGAATGTTATTGAAATAATACATTATAACACACAAAAGTTTTGGTTAATTTGCTCTACCCGAAGTTCTAAAAAATCGCAAAAAAAGTGATTTATTTTTCTTGCTGAAACCCTTACCCCCCTTCCCCCTGAAATAAGCACGAATAAAAGCTTAATTTGGCATTTTTCACAACTTGAAAGGGAAGCGGTGATCACTACACTGTTGAGAATTTGCAATGACGTTTACACAGGTTCGCGATGGTGGAATGGTTAACGCACCCAACTAGTAAGGGAGATCGGAGGTTCGATTCCTGCTCGAGGGTTAATCTTTTCTTTGTATGTCCAATAAAATAATGACCGTTCCGGCCATACTTTCACTGTCTATTTTACGTTGCGCATTTTTCTAAAAATCTGGCAAAATAGGAAACCACCTAATGTGTGTTGTTAACCCTATCGGTAACCTAACCTCACACGCGTTATAGCGTCAAAAAATTGTTCACGCAATTAAAAGTAATCAAAGTTTTTTGTTGTTTGAGTGGGGCTAACTGACCCACGGGAATATGTAAACCACCATGAATAAATAATATTTTGTACAAATAAAAAACACAAGAATAAACAATTTTCATATGGTTCTCGGTGTTTTTATAAACGACAGAAGAATGTTCGACTTCCCTTCCCTGAGGATATCTGAACCATTTGACATACATTGGTAAAATGGTTATAAATAGGATGACACGTAACTTTTCATTTTTAAGGTATTATATACAGGATGTATGGTTCAAGTAAGGAATCTTTCGATGGATGATAAAGGTTATTTGCGGAAGAAATCGTTCTACGCATACCGTTAAATGTCAACCGTTACACAGTCATTGAAAATTTCTGTAAATAACTCTTGTTTGTCTTAACAATGGCATGATTGTTTACAAACAACATCGTCGGGCGAATGACCATCTGGTTAAAGCCCTCAATAAACAATAATAATAACAGCATCGTTTTTAAACAGTTATAACTTTTGATTTAAAACAAGTAAGGCTAATAAATGTACTATTACCTTTCATTTGAGAACTAGAAGTAACACGTACCAGCTCTAAAACTGAATTAATTGTAATTAGTTTGGTCGAATTCCGATGCAGGAATGCTTCCAGGAACAATTTACGTTGACTATTGTATGTATTCTTGTTGGGTGTTCACTCAATTTGGCAGCTATTGCGTAACTTAGCAAGAAATAGTTCCACAAACTAAAACTTTTATGGTATATTTCAAATGGTTGAAAATATTTACTGCTTTTTAAACATTCTTAATGCCTTTACCATCGAAAAAACTATACCTCCCACTCGGCTCCTTACTCTTGAACGCTAGTAAAACCCTTGGAGATCATGCTCTCAATGCTATTTGAAATTTGTGCGTATATTCGTGTCATTATTCTAGCCATAAAGTGATTATTCAAATTCAATATCAGTAATAACCACGCGTCTCCATTCAGTTTTTTTTTTAAATTATGCTTTAAAACTTGCTTATCGCAAGTTTTCGCAAAACTAGCATAGACTCATTTTAAAGAGAAAATTAAAGGCTTTCGAATGAGTATAGTTTGATCGCGGACATTCACGGGCGTCGCCCAAGTAACAATTTAAGTTTTATAGCACACTACAAGTGCAATATAAGTTTTAAGAGAGACTTCAAGAGCAGCATAAAACTTCAATTGTCACTAGTGCCCGACTATGTACGGGGAACGTGCCATTTGAGCCAATATATTCTGATTCCAATTAGTGACTTATTTTTGGCGATTTTACGATGTAATTTAATCACACGGATAATTTTGGTGAAGAAATGCAATGCATAAAATCCACCGTTTCTTTGAAAAACGAAAATAACCGTATGTAGGTCCTATGGTCAAATCATGCAAAAAACGTATGAGTTCTGCCCTTCAAAAAGCTGTTAAAAATTCTTTTCACGTTCAAATCACCCAAAATCTCGCGAAAATGTCACTGATGGCTCAGCTGATAGGAGAAAAATACTAGTGAGAATATCGCACAAGTTTCATGTATGGACTTAAGTCCGGGCTCGTCCCACTGTGCGTTGGTCCGTTCAACGTTAGAATCTTGTTCTGCTGTTTGGAATCCGTACTACTAGAACGGGATTGACAGAATCGAGTCTGTCCAACGCCGGTTCATACACTTTGCCCTTGGGCATCTCCCATGGCGAAACAGATTTCAGAATGCCGAGCTATGAAAACCGTTACCAGCTAATACACCTCGATACACTCAGCATTCGGAGGGACTGCTCTCGAGCCCTGTTCGTCTCGGACTTACTCTCTGCTAGAGTGGATTGTAATACAATTCTAGAATGTCTGAATCTTCAAGCCCGCATTCGAACACTGCGTACTAACTCTCTTCTGCGACTACCTTCTAGGAGAACCAACTACGGTCGCCACAGCGCTGTGACCGGACTTCAGCGAGTCTTCTAGAGTTGCCACAGATTTCGACTTTCATTGCACTAGACATATGATTAAAAAAAATTATCTATCCTTAAGTGTAACTGGGCTAAGAACCGCCATTGGGGTCAAGCAGCCTGTTAGTGTTCATACAACAAATAAATAAATAAATAAGTAAATAAATCCACCAGAACAATGCGAAAAAAATACACAACGGCCTACGACAAAGCATGACTGAAGCACTATTGGTGTGCATATTTCCCTTGTTATAATAAGTTATAATAAATAAGTATCAAAATTACTGACTTAAACGAGATTTAATTTTCGTATTGTCATAGGAAAACGAAAGTCACTACTTCTGCTATTCGCTGCCGTAGAATCGAAAGAAGAAGGAACATTTTATTTATTGTTTTGCTTTTATTCAGTAACGAAGAAATCCAGTGGATTTCATCGCTCATTGAATTGAAATGAGAATTATAGGACCGGGTGAAGTAAACAAAAATTAGTGTTTTGAAAGAAGTTTTTTTTTAATTTTCTCAAAATAATGTGTTATGAACCTAAAAATAGGGGAACCCGGGGCTATTAAGACAGTGGGGGTAATTCGGACCCCTTCGATTTCTCAGAAGATAGAAAGACTTTCTGACTATCACACATATTCGTGCAACCGCTATTCTGAAACACCAATTTTGAGAGCTGAAGTTGATTCTTTGTTCTTTGTAGAAAAAAGATACAAAGTGTTTCGTTGTTTTGCCATTCTCAAAACAAAAATCATTATAATGGAAAAACCGCGTTTAAAGCAACAAATAAAAGTGAAAAAATAAAAGATAAGTGTTTTGGAAAGCTTGAGGCTCCTATTTTATGGCATGATTTTTGTTTGTGTGAAAACAGACATATTTTCGAGACGCTCACCACTTTTGTGCGATATGAGCGTGCGGGGCTATTCGGACCCCCTATTCCGTTAACCACCGTTCAGCGGCTTGCGTCTGCGCACACCATTGCACACGCCACAGCCAAGAAAATACATGGGCTGCCAATCGACAGCTGTAACATACCAGATTAAGTTTTTGTAAAGCAATTTATTTTTTTTTTGCTTCTTAAGGAGAGTCTCTTTTAACTAATTCATAGGTAAACATAATTCCATTGTAAAAAAAAATTAAGAAAAATGACGGTCTGAATTGCCCCGTGGGGAGGTCCGAATTAACCCTACATTGTAAAAGGCTGGAAAAACGTAGAGGTTTGCAAATCGTCGCCTAGGTTTCAAACTAACAATTAGGACTTTTGAGCGGTATTTTTTTGCATCTATCTGGCGTCGGCGGTAAAACATGATGATGAGTTATGTTCTACCATAGACCATGCGGTAGACTTGGGTGCAACGCCTAACTCCTACTCTGCAGAAGGCAAAGAATTCTTCACATTTCCTTTTGATCATGCCCATATGAGCCTGCCTAGTTCTAGTTTTCCGTTCTAAGTTTATAACTGATTCGCTCTAGAATACCTATCCGTCTTTCAATTTCATTGCTTTCGTTTCTCTTAGTCTCAAATTTGCCGAAAATAGCCAACAAAATCGATACAAGTGAGAAATCTGAAAAATGGCGAACAAAAGTATTTTCTTCGTTGATGTTTTCGTGATTAGATGTCTCCATGAAGCTTGATTACGCCTCTAAATCGGCTAGCACTTTCACTTTTTTAACAGGCTACTCCTATTTCTAGAAACATTTTTTTATTCAACAATATAAAAATATTTTCATTCGCAATCTTGTGTAATGGTTTAGTTACAAGTAACTTTATTAAGTGTACTATTTATCTATATGTTTGCGTGAGCTATATAAATCGATGTGTGTAGGGGTTCCTTAAAAGCAGTTTTTAAAGGTCTCCGTTCAATGAATTTGTATTATTCTTGCAAGCTTCATTTAAAAAAAGCATTAATTCGTTGAAATTTTCGTTTTCATCCCAAAATTGACATTAATACAAATTCAGTCACGAAAGTTAGTGCCTGAAACTTTAAAGAATAAACAGAAGTAATGAATACTTAGAAACATATCCCCCGTTTTGATATATAGATAATTAGACTCATAATCCTATATGTCGCGGTGTTCAACGTTAGTTATGGATATATGGTCGGTGTTAAGTCAGACCGGACTAAGTCTAAAAACATCAAAAATGAGATAATGATAGCACTGGATAAAAAAATTCTTCAGCTACATTAGACTCTTCCATATTTGAAATATTTAACAATAAACAAGAATTATGGCAAAAATAAATTTCCAATCATAACGTAAAGGATGCTGCGATTTAAACTTTAAACTCGTTTTTCTCGAAATCAATATATTGTCACTTAGTCCGGTCTGACTTAACTTCAACCGTATTAAGAACCGATACTTGACGTAAATGTCAATCCGATGTGCAAAAATGCGCATCCTTCGCCATCGAGTGTGGCATCTTACCGCAATGTTGATGCGGCATCTATCCCAATTGCCATACGACGACATTTTTCTCTGAAATAATAGATGAACGTGTTCATGATAAGATTGCCTTCTAAAAGGCTCCAACTATTCAACTGATACATGATTTACCATAAAATAGTACAATATAACAAAAATGAAATTTTAATGCAACTGGACGCATATAATAATTTTTTTGTGGGTTAATAATAAGGTTTTTTTTACATCTCCAGTGTTGTAATTATTCGAAAAACAAACTTACAATAGCATATTACCGTACTAAAGTGACTATCTACAATATATAGAGAGTGCCGTATATCTCCCGAAATTACCCATGCAAATTTTTGCTGGAAATTCTCTCTATACATTAAAATGAATTGGTTTCCGTTCGTAATCGCATTACTCAAGGACGACACGACGATTTTTTTTTATTTTTGCCTTATTTTATCTGTTATTTTCTGTGGAAGGTCTTAATCCACCTATTAGTATAATTGTGCTTTGCTCATATATGCACGTTTTTGCTTTTCGTATGTATGTGTTTTTGTAATTCGGATATTTTGACTTTCAGATTGATTGCGTAGTTTGTCTTTATATGGTCAAAAAATTATTACGGTTTGGCAAAAGTAACTTTTCTTCTTGCACTCAAAACGAGTCTTTGGGAGCGGAAATGCATCTGTTTTTTTCGCTCCCGAACTGTGAGTGAATAGCTCCCACATGATGCGTTAGTGTTCAATCAACCTCATACTTGTGTAATGCAATATCGTACCCCATAGCTACACGCTGTCGACTACACGGTGCAGAGATAACTTGAATTACACATACCAACGTCCCCATGCTGTCCAGTTTGTGATCGCTGCTGCAATGATGAGAAGTTTATATAGCTCATTCGAACGACTACTCATCATGTGTCGTTATGGCCTAGGATGTAAAGAGGCGTTTTAGCGAGTACATGTTTGTCTGTTCCAGTCCTGATGCTACCCGTTAATCTTTTTTCTAGTAAAGAGTTCCCAATACATACATCCAAACGGAATATTAAAAACCTATTTTAATCCACCTAGCGGTGCAATTGTGCCTTTCTCAATCATGAATCACGAGAATGTGTGCGTTGTTTATATTCATTAAAAGCTTTTAAATGCATATATTACATTTTATTATTATACATCACATGACAACTATATACAGGAAAATAAATCATTATTCGAGTTCTAAAATTTTGAAAAAGAAAAAACAGCCACGGTAATATTGAACTGAAAAAAGGTGCAAAATCGGCAAAGTCCCAAAAAGTCGATTTTTATAAAAAAAAATTTTTTCGAGATAACATAAAATCTCGACGTTTCATGCATTTTAAAGATGTTTGGCATCAAAAATATGAATTCGATTTCTGAAATTTCTTGAGGTCCCCCCTTTGAAAAAAAATTTGAGTTCCGTCTTATATGAGAATTTCATATGTGACCGGACGATTTAGTCTATATTCCCGGACCCATATAAGCGATCCGTACGAAATTTTATAGACATATATGGTGATATTATAGCTATCATTTGGGACTAAGTTTGTGAAAATCGGCCCAACCATTTCCGGGAAACTGATGTGAGTTCGTAAATTTTGAAAGATGGCCGCTTTTCCCGGGCACTTCCGGAACCGTCTATGGTGGTCAATGTATTCAACGAAAGTTTGGTTGGCCGTCGGTGACCTAGAACAGCAAATTTAAGGTGTTTAAGAGACATTTTAGCGAAATTTTTACCTTTTTTGCTTTCATCGGAGTATCGGTTTGAATCACAATTTGCTATGTGATCGCACGCCACAACCTGTAACTCCGGAACCGGAAGTCGGATCGGGATGAAATTAAATAGCCATTTACGGGGCAATACCTTTCATTTGAGGCCAAGTTTAGTCGAATCGGTCTAGCCATCTCCGAGAAACCGATGTGACTGTTATTCTGAATTTAGATACTTCCTTTTTTCACCTTTATACATTCATTGCAGAATTTATTAAAATCGACATTTTCTGCGTGATCGTACTCATCACCCTGTAATTCCGGAACCGGAAGTTGGATCCATTAGAAATTTAATAGCAGCCTATTGGAACGTTGCACCTTTCATTTGAGACTAAGTTTGTCAAAATCGGTTCAGCCATCTCTGAGAAAAATGAGTGACATTTTTGGTCACATACACACACACATACACACACACACACACACACATACATACACACACAGACATTTGCCGAACTCGACGAACTGAATCGAATGGTATATGTCGTTAAAAAGTCGGTTTTCAGAGCAATTGCAATACCTTTCTATTGAGAAAGGCAAAAAGAGGGAAAATGACATAAAGAAAAATGCGTCAATGACGATGCTGCACTACAGGCGACGGAGAGCCAAACGATATTAACTCACTAATCATAAGTGTGAAGCTTATATATATATATATATATATATATATATATATATATATATATATATATATATATATATATATATATATATATATATATATATATATATACATATATATATACCATATATATATATATATATATATATATATATATATATATATATATATATATATATATATATATATATATATATATATATATATATATATATATATATATATATATATATATATATATATATATATATATATATATATATATATATATATATATATATATATATATATATATATATATATATATATATATATATATATATATATATATATATATATATATATATATATATATATATATATATATATATATATATATATATATATATATATATATACATACACTTGTACTTGTAAGAAACAGTGTTTTACACGAATTTTTGAATTAACGCGGTTTTCAAAACCACCTAAAAACCTGAGTGTACATAGTATTTATATTTTTGTAATCGTGCACGGTATTTAAAAAAAACGCAGTTTTCATAAAAAGGGCTTTAAAGCTTTTAGAATCAAAAATATTAAATTAAAGGAAACTTACAGGCATGAGATGTTAATCAACCTTACATTGAAACTTTGCAAGAATATTCTCCGATTATAATTCTAACGATTAATTTCCTTGGTTTTGATATACTTTTCTATATGAAAATCCAGTTAACAAATTTTCTATTGCGACTAGAGCTATGTTCACCTGTTAAAACATGTTGAGATATGTGTAAGGAACAACCTTTTATGATATGTGGGCATGTAGGGCCTATCAAATCAGAGTGTAAGTGATCTTCCTATGGAAACATAGCAAAAACACGATTTTTGATTTAAGACACTCCTAAATCATGTCCAAATTAAGCCATTTTTGACGAAAGTTCTTAAATTCACACCTAGAACAAAAATTAGAGCTGACCTATGTATATTTCAAAACTTTTTCAAAATGTGGAGAGGTCTAGTGACCATTTTCTACATCATGTTTAAACATTAACGTAAGCAAGCGACGATGCGTTTAGCAGAGACCCAGTAAAGTTCAGCCGGAACTGAACTAGAATTCTGGCTGGTTCCAGTTCGCATTCCGGCTCCAGTGACACAACCGATTCTAACTAGAATCGGTTGTGTCACTGGAGCCGGAATATGAACTGGAACCAGCCGGAATTCCGGTTCATTTCCGGCTGAGCTTAACTAAGAAACGATACTGTTTCGAGAAGCTTAGTGGATGTCCATATACTACGTTGACAGTTTAGGGGAGGAGAGGGGGTACGAATAAGTCGCTTGTTCATGGAGAGGGGGTGGGGTATGAGGATTGTCTACGTGAACTCTTAGTAATTTTTTGGAATGTAAAACTAATTTGCACCATCATTGCGCTTGCTTTTTCCTTTGATTTTGTTTCCAATAGTAAGAAACACTTAAATCGCGCATGTATAACGACAACCGCGTTGCCAGCTTCCACCACAAAATTTTGCTCCCAGAAACACTTGATCCAATTTTCTTTCGTTGATTATCATTATTTTTATGCGTTTTATAACTTTTTACAAGGACCAATTAAATAATTCATGGGTTAATTCTATTTTGTGTTATTATGAGGAATGTATGTAATTTTGTTAAAAAATGATTAATTTGTCATTTTGTTAAATCTTTGAAAATCTTTAAAAATCTCAAAACAATTATTAAACGGTTTTCATTCTAATTTAAAGAAGTATCTGTCATTAGGATTACATCCAGCATCAAAGTAGTCCAATACAACGGAAAAATACATATTCTCGTGGAATTTGAAATTCTTTCATGATATTACTTGACCAAAAAATGAGAAAAGTCCACGTGGTCATCGTGGGTAGGGAGGTAGGGAAGTAGCGGTTCACAGATTGTCCACGCTTGTCCACGGAGGGGGAGGAGGGGTCAAAAACCAAGGTTTTTCTGTCCACGTGGTATATGAACGGCCCCTTATCTATTTCGTTGGTATACTTTCAAAAACCCAGACAAAAGTAGACATTAAAATGGATAGAAACACATGCCTGGTGCAGGCACGAGTGTGCAACTTGCTGAGGTTGCTTCAATTATTGTCTGGTCCACGAGAAGCATCCTGGCAGAACGACATATTGAAAATATGTGCAAAGGTTGAACATATGCTAATTAAGAACCTGCAATTAGTGTTTGCTATCGCGGATGATGATTTTTCACCTCAATCTGCTCAACTGCAATGTGGAGAGCAGGTGAATCGCTTGGAATTGCAGCAGATACAAAGCATTTTTCACACGATCAATTTGATAAACGACCGGGTTATAATTTACCCATGCAAATATTCGCTAGCTAAGCGCTATCAGCTCTACGGTGAAGCCACGGCTTGCGTGTGAGCGGTTGAGAAATTGCTGTTACGGTGACATATCGTTCCATTAAGTACGGTTTTGGCGGTTAAAGTTATTTTTCCGGTCGATCCATGTATTTCCGTTAAATTCAACGTGATCCAAAATTACTACATACCTTATGTAGGAAAATAACAAACGAACGACGAACTGTGTCCAGATAATGGCGAACATTTGCAATTTAAATTTTGGCTAAATAGTGTTTCGGGAGCTTCACGAATTGGTTAATTTTCGATAACACCGTACTTCAGAGTGCTGACTGAACAATGCCTGGAGTGTTGAACCAATACCTATTATCATTATCATTAGACAAAATAATTTCGGGTTTCGACTTGTGATATATAGCTTTTCGGTTCCGGACCAGCTAGGAGGTTAGTTTTTGGACACAATAGTAATCAGTTTATAATGGATATTCGAATTTTACAAGAACAGGTTTCATAAGTTGTGCTTTAAAAAAAAGGTTAATAAAAGGACGAAGTGTATTTAATATAATTTAAAAAGATGGGTGGATAAAGTTAGAGACATAACTGAAATGAAATAGAATACCATTAGGTTTTTAATGCTGCAATTTATACTATCTTCTGTATGGTTGCATAAAAATATAGCTTTGGACATTTCTGATGGAAATCCAGATGTAAAAAATATTCAAACATCTGTACCTTTCGTTAAGACTATAGAATGATTCTAGTAGAAGCATGTTTTACTCACGGTTGTTGAATATTTTCATTACAATTGAGCACAAAAAGTATTCGTCTAGCTGTATATTTTTAGAAAGAGCCCAGTTTAAAGCGTGACATGCACAAAAAAGCAAAATAAAGGGGTGGGTGGTGTAAGGGTTTCAGGATAAAAAACACTTTACTCTTGATTTATTTTAGAAATTGGGGTGAATCGATTTGATCAAAACTTTTGTACATTATAATGTATCATTTCAATAACATTCTGTAATTTTTCTATGAAAAAATATCGGCAAGCGACTCGGTAACGAAGATTTTTGTAGAACGACTGAAAAAACACGATTTACGGTATTAACTGCCATTCAAAACCTATTTAATCGATTTATTTCAAACTTTGCATTCCCATTCCATGCAAAAATACCTAACTCCAAAGTTTAGTTTTCGGGATAATTTTTCAATTTAGTGGGTATTTAAAATGATGGATTTTTTCGTGAAAAATCGCATTTTTTTCGATTTTAGTCAAAAACCCTATTAATTGAGAAGTTATCCCGAAAACTCATCGTAGGGGTTAGGTATTTTTTACATAGAATATGTATGCAAAGTTTGAATTAAATCGGTTACACTGATAGAATATATTCGTAAATCGCTATGCAAATGATGGATTTTTTCGTGAAAAATAGCATTTTTTTCGATTTTAGTAAAAAACTCTATTAATTGAGAAGTTATCCCGAAAACTCATCGTAGGGGTTAGGTATTTTTTACATAGAATATGTATGCAAAGTTTGAATTAAATCGGTTACACTGATAGAATATATTCGTAAATCGCAATGCATTAGTTTCGTACAGATAATTTTCATAAAATATAAGAATTTTTCGTACATATAATGAATCGTTCGTAGTTCTATCGAAACACATTTATTTTTTGTTACGAGTTTTTAATGAAAACCATGAAACGACTTTCGTTGGATTATTATGAAACAGCTTCGTTCGGTAAACGAATTGTTCGCTGCTATATACGAATATCTTTATAATATTTTCGAGCATCATTCGTCGAACCGTCAACGTCAACAGAGCTTCAATATGGAGTCATTGTTGCTATACGTCATATAATTGTTGATGATCACGACGGTCTCGGTCTGACTATTTAGTAGCCGTATCCGTGTCCGCCGGTTTCAGGAAGATTTTCTAAACCTCTTCCGCTTCTAGTTGATCCACAATCTGGAGCAGTACGGATTCAGTTGAGCCATCGCAAACTGCTCGACGGTTTTGTATGAATAATTTTGAGTTTTTCTCTGCCGGAGCTATGTTAAAAGAATATGCTATTAAATACGAAAACTTCTCTTAGATGAACGAAATGAATTCGTGCGACCAACGGGATTGTTCGTAATATACATAGACGTTTATTAAAATAAACAAAACATTTCGTTTTATTCACGAAAATTAATGTCGTTTTCAACGACAACATTCGTGAAATGTACACTAAATAAGTAAAATTCACGAAAACTTTCGTTCATCAAGCGACCATTTCTTCATATCACAATAAAATCGATTTTGCCAGATCTGTTTTTTTAACTAAAAAACTACAAGGGGCAGCCCTATGGGGTTGCACGAACTGTAGACGTAGGACTATACTACTTAATGTAAAATATTTATTTTCTTAGTACTTAGTGTGTGGGAAAAAACACCCCACAGTGGCGGGTCTTCAAACAAAAGTCGGACAAAATCTCAAATGTTACCTAATTTGGCTGAAAATCACAATTTAAGCTAATTTTGAGGTGCTGAGCTCATTTTTGATGTCAAAAGTCGAAAAATATTAAATTCATTTTTCCATACAGTGTCATTGAACCTTTCTTATAACTATGATCCCGTTTTCATGATAGATTTTCCGTTACTGTTCACCAATGACTGCAATATCATAAAAAATGAAGAACACTAATTTAAACCCATTGTATAACATGTTGGTTTACTGTAGATTGTTTAACTATTTTACACAAAACACCATGCACCTCCATATCAGCAACAAAGCTTTAAAATCTCCTTAAACCTTTTTGCGCACCTAGGCGCAGAACGAGACCATGATATTCGAAAAGTAGAGGTTATTTCCCATAGAATGTATTCTATGTGACCGTTCCGAAATGATTCCGAAATTTGTACAAAATACATTAGTGAAAAAAGTATTTGTGATCTGACCACCTCAAACATATTTGAACTAAAAAGTCATAGTTCCAAGCAAATTTACCAAACTTATTTTATCCACTAATCAAGTTCTTTCGTTCCTCTACACAATGAAACTAGTTGTGCTAAAATCGGACCAAAATCAAAAGAGCAACATGCATTTGAAGTGAACAGAGCAATGGTGGTTTCGGAAATGAAAATCATTAAAAAGTCTGGACTTTGCTACGTTTACACTCGTGTTAAAAATTGTGTTCTTATCCAATGATCATAAAATTTTGAATATACGTCTTTCAATACATGAGAAATTCAGGAAAAATATAAAATATCAATATTTCAGAAATAAATTTTTGAGGTTTTGGCCAGCCTCCAACCACTGTGCACCCGGACCGGTGAAGAAAAATCAAATTTTAGACAATTTGATCACATCTCATGTATAGAACAAGCTTTCTAGTTGCTCTCAAACAGATCCTAAAAGTTCAAACACCCATGGATGCCACAGGATTGTAAAATGGTTAATATTACGTCATGAAAATTCAATTCTTCCGTGACAATTTTTTTGCCTGCCTGCCCTGTGTGTATGCAAAGCTCATGATTTGTTGGGATATTAGCATTGATCGGAAAATGCTTTCCAACGCTGCGCATTGCATACATACAGGACATTTTGCAGGTCACCAGAAGCTGTTCATTTTACCACCGCCACATGTTCATTTTACCCACTCGCTATAAACATGTCTCATTTTTGGACATGTTTAGAAATCAAGAATCATGTTTGAAAAAATGTGTTTATGACGAAGTATTTTTACCAGATATGTACAAAACATGCCTAACAAGAAACATAAGGTGATTGTAATATCTCATTCACTTATTAGTTAGAAAATAATGACTTTGCTTAACGTGTTCATTTTACCGCCAGTTCCCCTACCTACAATTCGCCATAAACATTGAACCCAAGCATACAATGCAAAATGAGTCAACGCTGATGATGGTGGGTAGAGCGAAAGAGACAACTAGTACCACCACAACCCTATTAGCGCATTTCACCAAAATTCCACGCGGCCTTTCCCGATTGAAAGAAACGGCCGCACTTAGCCCATCTGTCATAATATCGTGATTTTGCATAACGAAGGGCTGAATGATTTTGTTCCAAAAAACAGCCCTGCGTTATGCAACACTTTGTGCAGGTTGATTATACCAGTTGCAAGTGGGGCCAAATTCACCTAGCTCCGTAAAATTTTTGAATTACAGGATTGATAAAATTGCTTAGATGAGCTAAACTAATTAATCAAATCCTGTTTTAAAAACTGTCCTTACGTTTAAACCAAAATGGGAAGCTTATTACTACCACTACATTACTTAATTTCAAGCGCAAATAGCAAACACATGTGCTAGTTAAACCAAAAATTTACTGGCAACATTACAGCGGCTTTTAGGAAGCAGTTGGAGCGATCGCTTGTTGGACGACACAGGGTAGCGTCCCTCCACAGCCAGTGTAACGGACTTCTAGCTCAGATACACTGGCTGTAAAAACACAGCGCAGTGATCTGCTTCACCAGCCGTTCAACAGGGAACTGAGCGTGTCTGGCCAAGTCCGTTCGTTAAATAGTCGATGATGACGTCATTCATAGAAGCGTTGCGCGCTAGGTACACCAAACCGTCGTACAGGGCTTGGGAAGCGCTATCTTCTGTGTGTAAATGCGCGATATTTTGACAAGGTTGTATATTATTTAATTTTTTAATGCTATGATATCAAAAATCTTTGGGTTTATCTATTGGAATCTATTCTTAGAAGTATTTCAAGGCGATTTGCGCAAAAAATTTGAAAATTTATCGTGAGATGACTGAATTATATGCGTTTAAAATTGGACCACTTTTCGTTACATACCATTTTTGTAGAATTTGCAGAGTGCACCCTCATATCGAAAACAAAGACGTAGTCCTAGGTCAAAAATCGGTGTTGTCAAACATCGATCCCAAAAGATCGAATGAAAAAATAAGAAGACAATAAATTAGAAAACTTTTCTAAGATGAACGAAATGAATTCGTGCAACCAACGAAGTCGTTCGTAATATACACAAACATTTATTGAAATAAACAAATGATTTCATTTCATTCACGAAAAATAATGTCGTTATCAACGATAACATTCGTGCCATGTACACTAGATAAGTAAAAGTTACTAAAACTTTTGTTCATCAAGCGTCCATTTCTTCACACCACAATCTTTCTGGTACTCAATAATGATGAGCAGGTTGAAATAGAATCGAATTTGCCAGATCGATCTTTTTAATTAATAAAAAATCGGTGCTGTCAAACATTGATCCTTCGTATGTGACAAACGAAATCGTTTGTAATATACATAAACGTTTATTAAAATACACGAAACATTTCGTTTTGTTCACGAAAAATAATGTCGTTATCAACGATTACATTCGTGCAATGTAACCTAAATAAGTAAAATTCACGAAAATTTTCGTTCATCAAGCGGCCATTTCTTCGTACCACAGTAAAATCGATTTGGCCACATCGATTTTTTTAAATAAAAAAAACGATGTTGTCAAACATCGATCCCAAATGATTGACTGAAAACAATAAGAGGCTAATAATACGAAAACTTTTCTAGGATGTACAAAATGAATTCGTGCGACCAACGAAATCGTTTGTAATTTACACAACTGTTTATTAAAATAAACGAAACAATTCGTTTCATTCCCGAAAAATAATGCCGTTTTCAACAATAACATTCATGTAATGTACACTAAATATGTAAAATTTACGAAAACTTTCGTTCATCAAGCGGCCATTACTTCACACCACAATCTTTTTAGTCCACAATAGAAGGGAGCAGGTTGAATTAAAATCGATTTTGCCAGATCGATCCTTTTAGTCAGTTGAAAAAATCGTTGTTTTCAAACATCGATCCTAAAATATCGATTGAAAAAATAATATGCTAATGAATACGAAAACTACTAAGATGAACAAAACGAAATCGTGCGACCAACGAAATCGTTCTTCATAAACATAAACATTTATTAAAATACACGAAACATTTCGTTTCGTTTACGAAAAATAATGTCGTTATCAATCATTCGTGCAATGTAAACTAAATAAGTAAAATTTACGAAAACTTTCGTTCATCAAGCCGCCATTTCTTCGTACCACAATAAAATCGATTTGGCCACATCGATTTTTTTAAATAAAAAAAATCTATGTTGTCAAACATCGATCCCAAAAGATCGACTGAAAACAATAAGAGGATAATAAATACGAACACTTTTCTAAGATAAACGAAATTATTTCGTGCGACCAACGAAATCGTTCGTAATATACACACACGTTTATTAAAATAAACAAAACATTTCGTCTCATTCACGAAAAATAATGTCGTTATCAACGATAACATTCGTGTAGTATACATTAAACGTGTAAAATTTACGAGAGATTTCGTTCACCAAGCGGCCATTCTTGTTCATGAAATGAACGAAACCTATTTAGAATGCACGAAAATACTTCGTTGCAGAAAACGACGAATGAATTCATGTATTGTATGATCGATTTCATTATATTTACGAATTTATATTAGAAGTGTAAGTAGTGTAAGTTTTTGAATGGCAGCTAACACCGCAGATTCAATATTAATTCTTCAAAAGGGCTAATGAGATTTTTGTAAACAAACTTATTTTGCTCATTATTTCGCTGCCAAGCTGAATTTCATAAAAAAATGCACATTTCTACGCTTGGTAGAATGAATTTTAATCGTTTTCTGTGTTGAAATTATAACAGATTAAGAGAAATCAGCTAAACAAAAGTTTGTTTACAAATCTTAAGAGCCCTATTTAAAAGTTGATATGGAATCGTGTTTTCCAGAGACGTCCTACACAAAGCGTCGTCACCGAGTCGCTTGTCGATATTTTTGCATAGAATCATTACAGAATATTATTGAAATGATACTTTATAATGTACAAAAGTTTTTATCAGTTCGCTTCACCCAAATTTCTAAAAAAATGCAGAAAAAGTGTTTTTCACGCTGAAACCCCTTAATCCCCCCTCCATCAAATGCTAGCAAATGCTATATTACTTCCTATGGAGAAAATTGGTTTAAACCCACCTTTATGCATGAAGAGCACAAAACCTAACTATAATTAGTCCAGGTGTTTGCGTTTCGACTTCGTCTCTTCAGAATCACGGCGCCCCACGCCCCTCACTACGCCCTAATCCTCAACTACCTACGCCCATGAAATTGAGCTGAGGTTTTTGAATAATTTATCCAAAAGTGTGGTAAATCTAAAATATATGACGTTATGGTGGTATGTTATATGAAATATCATTGGTACACCCGCAGTGTTGGCAAAAAAATGATTTTTGGCATTAATTTCGAACTTTCAGACTTTGAACAGCTATAACTTGTTTTAGAGACATTTTAACACCGTACATCCTTCGGCAAAGTTGTGTAGCATATCCTGTACTACACTTCTATCTAATGGCTGACATACTGCAGAAATAATTGCAGTCTGTAGAATTGAAAATGCAAAAAAGTAGGTTTTCCCATACTAATTTCCATACAAATTTCAAACGCAATGCGCAACGCCGGGTCAAAACCAATCGACCCCAAATACAGTGCACAGTTATCTGGGACCCAAAAAGTGATGTGCTGCAAAACGATCTTTTTGCCCCATCCTAATGAACATTTTATTCTAATACATAACTCTAGCTTCTTTTATTCAAAAGATATATGCACTAATAATATAAAAAAAATAATTTTTTGAAAACAATTTTGAAATTTTTTAAAGAATGTAGTTCTCGTCATTTTTTGCTCAATCATATCTCGAATCATGACCTTCAGGAATCAGTAGCGACTGGCATGGCCCCCATGTTGATCGGAGATTTGTGCCTTGCCATGATTTGTCTTTTCGTCATTTCTCTGATGTGCAGGATTGGGGAGTGGTAAGGTTAGGGATAAGGAAAATAACTATACAGAGAACATAGAAAATACGGAAGCATTCTTCACTTCCAAGTGAATAAAGACACTTCTCGATGAGCGGATATTGAGATATCAGAAAGACAACGTCCCCAAAGAGATATTGTCATTCAAATTCGGCTTAAACCGATTTAGGTATATAAACTATCGTCGTGACATTTGGAAGCCATAATTCAGTTTATAACCCTTATTACAGAGAACAGTCGTCGATACTGCAATAATGCTGTATTTTCTTTGTAAGAGACCTGGTTCTCAGAACTTCCCAGCAAACTGCCCACGAACCAGGATTATGGAACTCTAGCCTCATCAAAACATTAGTACTCTTCAAACAATACCTTATTCTAGTGAAGGCTATATGGTTCGACAATAAAACGGAAGTCCCCTGCCTTTTCACTTATCTCCTCCAATGTTGGTTGATTTGCTGTGCTGCTTAATCTGTCCATCAATTCGGTGCCTCTCAAATTGATATCTGAGCTGCCTCAAATTATGTGGTGGGTATTTGCATCACTGCCGATTATGAGTGGAAACCCATTTTTGCCATAGTTTGAAATCATCAAAAGGTGATGATTCATTATGCGGCGAATTTGCCGAACAATAGACGTATTTCCTGTTTATATTATCAACAAATTAAACATTGACTGTGACAGCACGATATCACGAGTTTAAGGTCGGATAAAAGATATGAGTCGATAGAACTATTCACAAGTTTACATGCACGAGGCATTCAGAGTGGATTTGTCATGCCATTTTGTTGTAAGCTACGAAGACGGGGTTAAGGTTGTACAGAGAATGGGCAAAAATCGAAAACGAGAAAAGTAGGCTTTTTACACACCGTTCGTTATATCTTCATAAAAATCAATCAGCTTATGTAGAATGTTGTTACAGCAATGCTGGTTGATTTTTATGAAGATCTAACGCACGGTGTGGAAAAAACTGCTTTTTTCGTTTTCGATTTTTGCCCTTTCTCTGTTAAACCTTAAGTAGTTTTCCAACATAGGAGTTTCCTTCATGGAAATACAATTCTTGAACCTATGAAAGCATTTGCTTCCTGCAAAAGGGGGATAGATTCATAGAAGATAACAGAGAAACAATCGTCCACTGTGTAAGAGATTCGCTTAACACAACAAGGACAATACCCACGACACTCCGTGCGCGACTGGCATATTTTAATCATGCCAGCCATTCAGTCCTCGGCATAGAGAGGCACTTCGACTCGAGGACTCCTGTTTTCAGTCGCCTCTTACGACATGGGATCGGGAACCCAGTGTATCAGTTGTTCCCTGAGATACTTTAACCCGCCGAATACCACACGTTCTCTAGACGGGTTTAGTCAGGAGAAAGGTAATAGACTATTATCAACCTCCTACACCCAAAACAGACCCTGTAAGATTCGCTTACATTAATGCAATAAATACGAGCGAAAATTGCAAGCGTTCTGGTAATGTGCGAAAATTGCAAGAAGCTTTCTTACATGTAATGCAAGAAACAGAAAAAACGAATTTTGCCTATGTATTAGCGATGTATGTGTATTGGTGACGCATGTGTTAGAAAAAAAGTCAGCTGGCATTGAAAAACGAGCCCCGCACGGGGAGGTCACTAACCACCACTTAATCCATCCAACCATGCTATCATATAATTGTGAGTGGATAACAGTCGTATATATAAACACTTAGATGATTTCACGATTAATGAAAAAAGTAAAGGACGCATCCAGATTTGAACTCACGTCCTTGCGCATCGTAGCACTGACTATATGTACTGTTCTATCTTTCCACATGTTCAGAGAGCGTTAAAACTCGTACAATCAGCACATGCGCAATTTGATGTTATCTCGTGTGTAATGAATAACACAAAACTGCGTTTTATGATGTTGGTGAGGAATGAATAAAAAGCAGACGGAAAATGAAAGCTTGCCTTGCGTTGCTATACCAACCAGCACAGGCACGTGAATGTGGTGGTAATCCTTTGACAGTGTGTTGAAGAAACGTATGGACGAATAGCGAGAGATGAAGTGATTTTATATGCTTGCAACAATTGAAAGCGGCATTAACTGCAAAACTGCAAGCGATACTAACATTATTTGCAAGTGATTGTCACTTGCAATTATTGCAAGAGATTTTTTTTTTGGGTGTAGCGGGTCACAGCCACATCTGTTGTTAGTTACCTCTTACGACATGGGAACAGAAACCAGTGGGTCAATTCTTACCTGAAATATTTCGACAGATTTCAGCCTACCGGATACCTCACGGCAACCATTTACCATGAAAAGGAAGCTGTATCTATTTATCTATATATATATATATATATATATATATATATATATATATATATATATATATATATATATATATATATATATATATATATATATATATATATATATATATATATATATATATATATATATATATATATATATATATATATATATATATATATATATATATATATATATATATATATATATATATATATATATATATATATATATATATATATATATATATATATATATATATATATATATATATATATATATATATATATATATATATATATATATATATGGGTCAGCTCAGATTTTTGTTCTAGGAGTGAATTTAAAAACTTTCGCCAAAAATGACATAATTTGGACATGATTTAGAGGTGTCCCCAATCAAACATGCTGTTTTTGCTATGTTTCCATAGTAAGATCACTTAAACTCTGATTTAATGAGCCCTACATGCCCACATATTATCAAAGGTTGTTCTTTAGGCATATCTTGAAATGTTTTAACAGGTGAACGTAGCTCTAATCACAATAGAAAATTTGTTAACTAGATTTTTATATAGAAAAGAGTATCAAAACCAACGAAAATTATTAGTATTTTTTCTTAGTTTTGATATTATTTTCTATATAAAAATTCAGTTAACAAATATTATATTGTTCACCTGTTAAAACCTTTGATGATATGTGGGTATGTAGGGCTCATTAAATCAGAGTTTAAGTGGTCTTCCTATGGAAACATAGCAAAACACGATAAATCATGTCCAAATTAAGTCATTTTGGCGAAAGTTTTTCAATTCACGCCTAGAACAAAAAACTTAGCTGACCCATGTATATTTCAAAACTTTTTCAAAATGTGGAGAGGTCTAACACACACACACACACACACACACACACATATATATATATATATATATATATATATATATATATATATATATATATATATATATATATATATATATATATATATATATATATATATATATATATATATATATATATATATATATATATATATATATATATATATATATATATATATATATAAATCATCTATCTATCTTCTCAATTTATGTTTGTATGTATGTATGTCCGCTAACTACTTCTAAACTACAAATCCGATCTTGATGAAATTTGGCATACGTAATCTTTCCCCCAAGAAGATGTTCATGGCATGGTTTTTTTTTAGGGGGGGGGGGGTACAATGAACTTAAGGGGGGGGGGTTGGTTTTTAGGCAAATAATTATTTATATCTCCATATTTATTAGTATTTGACATATGTATTTCTCACACTGAGCCAATGGTTGATGGGAGTGGACCACGAAAGGGGGGGCAGAAGAGGGTTCTGAAGTAATCTAATATTGTAATATTGAAAATTGGTTGTGTTACAGTGAATCTTCAGGAGACACCTCGAATAAATGCGATGTACAGCTTAACTCAAAATCTACTGAACCAAATTGTTTGAAATTTTGCACATTTCTCCTTCATATTATAACATCATTAAAGATCATAACTTTGTTCACAAAAATAAGTTTTATGGTTTTTTTAACGAAATTTGCATGTTTAGCTGTAGAATGCTACAAAAAATTCAAATATCAAGAAAAAAATAAAAGCTTCGATCAATACCTGGGGATATGTAGAAGAACTGTGCAAACCTTGAAAACGATTGGTCCAATATGTTTTGATTTATGATGTACACCACAAAGCAAGTTTTCAACGAGATACCTCCTGAGATTCTCTGTCACTAGCTCAATTTTCAGTATTCTGCTATGATATTTGAAGAAATATTGTTCAATTGCGCAGTGATTATATGGAAAGTGAATGAATATACTAACACTCTCTGTTTCGCCAAAATATTTTTTTAAATGTGCAATTTTTTATTAATTAACTTTACCCACGTCCACCAACACTCCATGATGTCTTCGTATCATTGGAAATATGCTTCGAAAACAGAACTATATGTGCATTCTTTTAATGAATGATTCTTCGCAGGTCAATTCGGCATAAAAGTTAGATATATGGATTGGGAAAATGTTAATCGATGCAACAATAAATTGCACCACATTTCCACATGATTTTGTAAAATACAATCCGTTGAAGAATCAATCGATTGCGTATATTGACTTCAATTTCATACACTACTCCATCCAAAATAAAATCGATGGAAATTCTGTTACGCATATAAATCTATGGATTATCGTGTTGAATTATTTAATTCAGTCGATCCACCATGCTTTCAGGAGTATTGGTTTTATACTTAACCTACCCAGCAGTCTCCGTCAGACGAAGGTTTTTATATTTAAACGAAAGAAAAAACCAATTTTTGCGATTAGGGAAGTTGCTTAAGGTGTAAATTGACCTAAAAATATTCGAAAATTGACAATAACTTTGTTGTTTCGAGAGCTACAGGTTCATCGTTGTTATAAAAAATGTGTATTTTATCGCTTTTATCAACTTTGTAGAAGATACTTTTAATAATAAAAAGTAATCGTAAAAAGTTATATTCGAAAAATCTATCCCACCTATCCAAAAATCTATCCCAAGTAAACCTACATATCTCGCTACTGTTACTGTATAGAGCTTTAGTATATTCAGTAAGGTTTTTCACAATAATATTTTGTAAAACTTTACTGAAGACAGCGAGCTTCTAGCAAAATTATTTGGGGAAATAAATTTTCTATCTCACTTTTAGGGGATTACTCACTCAATTCATTATATCAAAAGATGCATCTATTTATATCTAGAAACTTCTTCGAAAAAATCAATTCTCCAAAACCAATGATTCAGGAGTTATTGAATTTTGCAACACTGTGCACCGCATATGTTGCAACTGAAACTTTGTGTGCCTACCCAAGTAGCACGCTTTGTTACTGTATAGTATTTGAAACTCTCTTGGTAATAACTATGTCATGGAAAAGGCGCAATTTGTTTGTATGTTGTGCAACATGTTCCTAATTGCAGTAAAATAATGAAAACAATAGCTGTGCCATTTGTCGAGCACTGGGTAGTTGGACAGTTCTGTTTTAGGGTGGAATGGCAAACAGAGGCATTTGCAACTTGTTAGACTGTCTGTGCTAGTTAGCTAAGTTTCTTATTAGTTTCATTACTGTTATTGATGTTTGCATACTTAACACTATTGGCCAGCTGTATAGTTACATAGTTACAGAATCAGTTTAAAACCCCGTGGAAATTCTTTTCAAATATATCCAACAATAAAAAATATTATGTAGCAGTTGTGCAACATTTAAAACTTTCAACAAGTTGCAATTGCTACTTGGGTATTATATTAGTTACTGCGCAACATCGACCCACCACAACTGTGCTTTGCTTGAAAAATTTAATTTATGCGACCATTGTAACTAGAAAATATAAAGGAGCAGATGTACTGTTACCTCGAATTCGAATGATACAAAGGGATTTCAAACGATGGTGTGTAGGAAAACAGAGCAATTTATTTAATTGTGCTCCAGGTGGTCAAACTAAGAATATTGTCTATCCGCGAGAATTACAATTAATTTCTTCTTTGTAACAAAAATATTGGTTATTTTCAGAATATTAAAAATATTTCGTTTAGTCCTGATGGGTGTAGCGAAGCGCACCGGGTTACAGCTAGTCTTTTATATTGTCCACCGTGAAAGTAATTTAAACATACTACGAAGGGTCAATTCGTGAAAACCCAAATTTTTAATATAACTTTTGCAGCTTTAATTTTTTTCTAACATGTCCTTTAGATGTTTTTCAGAGTTTTTGAAGACGAACACTTTATTCTAATACCTGAAAATTCTAGCATCTTTTATTCAAAAGATATAAGCACTAATAATATCAAAAATTGATGTTTTGAAGTCAATTTTGTTAAATTTAAAAAAATATCGTGCTCGCCATTTTTTGCTCAATTATACCTCGAATTTGATGACGTTTTATGTAATTGAAAAATAATTATCTTTTGTTTGCCTTTATCAGTGATAGTGGTATTCCCAAGAACCCCATTTTTTGCAAAAAAGCACTCATAGCTTTTCAACGATTATAGTCAGTTATAGTTTGGTGCTATGAAATAAATCATTCACTTTAAAACAATCTGAAAGTTTTCTGAAGACTGTTTCAGTTTTTAATCAATACCGGAAAAGTTATTTGAAAATTTTGAAAATTTGTCATCAGTAAACTAGTTCTGCAGTGCAGGCGAATGACCTTATGGTTAAAACTTTACTAAACATAAAGTTCCTCAGTATATTGGAAATGGATATCCCATACAAGATGGATGAAGAGTAAAGCCATGTCAAGTGATCCTAGAATTTTTCGCAAAATCACCGATCTTCATGAGGTATATTTTATTGTATAGGGATTATGGTGAATAGCTTTTGGTATAAATATTTCGTTAAAATTCCTTTTTGCCTTTCTCATATAAAGAAAGGCTATGCAATCACTGTAAAAATCGACTCTTTAACCGAGGCCCGGAGGGCCGAGTGTCATACACCATTCGATTCAGTTCGTCGAGATCGGCAAATGTCTGTGTGTGTGTATGTATGTGTGTGTGTATGTGTGTGTGTATGTGTGTGTGTCATTTAAACTCACACAATTTTCTCAGAGATGGCTGAACCGATTTTCGCAAACTTAGTTTCATCTGAAAGGTATAACGCTCCCATAAGCTGCTATTGAATTTTTAGTTGATCCGACTTCTGGTTCCGGAGTTACGGGTTGAAGAGTGCGGTCACACAGCAAATTCCCATATAAACTGGTACCACCATGATGTTCAAATGATGTAAAACATATTAAAATTGATGTAACATTGCTCTAGTTTGCGGGTCTGGATCACTAATGATCAATCAAAGTAGCTTTGACCACATTGGCCACCTATGACGATTCATGACGCCCCCGGGGAACCCGCCAAGTTCCTAAGCTAATATCACACCCATTCCCCAACGAATTCTCTACCGATTTTTACAAACTTGATTTCAAATGAAAGATACAGTAATGCCATTGACTGCTGCTGAATTTCATTCGGTTCTGACTCTTGCTTTCGGAGTTACAGGGGTGTTAGTAAGGATACACTGGAATTTCCCATATAAATCGGTACAATCGTAATACCTCAGAGGCTAAAAGCTATTGAAATGGTCACCAAATTACTTCTAATCGCAGATCTAGATCACTGATTGCCAATCAAACATTCTTTGAATATATTGTCCACTATCGACGATTCCGGAAGTCCGGAATTCCGGGCATATTCCACAATTAAAGTCAAATCGGTTCTTCGGTGATGACTGAACCGATTTTCTCAAACCAAGTCTCAAATGGAAGGCAAAATATGCAGTTGAGTATTGCGTCGCCGCCCCCCCCCCCCCCCCGCGTCTTGCCCTTACACCTCCCTCCTTCATCACTCCCCTCCTCTTTGACCACCCTCACGCCCGCATTTCCTTCATCCATCCCGTATACCGAAATAAGATGAAGGATTTCTGACGCATCCTCCACTCCCACTCTACTAACCCCCCATTCCCTACACGTTCAAACCCATTCCACCAACCTTTCCAAATTATAATCACATGAAGATAACATTGAACTCATGCTTATTAAGCTAATTAAATATTATTCTTTTGCCTTTCTCATATAGAAAAGTTATGCAATTGCTTCAAAAACCGATTTTCTAACCGAGGCCCGGAGGGCCGAGTCTCATATAACATTAGTCGAGTTTGCCGAGATCGCAAAATATCTGTGTGTATGTATGTGTGTATGTATGTATGTATGTATGTATGTATGTATGTATGTATGTATGTATGTATGTGTGTGTATGTGCGGATTTGTTAACAAAATGTCCACATCGGTTTCTCGGAGATGGCTGAACCGATTTTTACAAACTAAGATTAAAATAAAAGATATAATATTCCCATAGGTTGCTATTGAATTTCATTTTCAACCGACATCTTGTTCCGGATTACGAGTTGAAGAGTATCGTTACAAAACAAAATTGTTGATTTGTCCACATCTGAATTTTCTGAACCGATTTTGACAAACTTGATTTTAAATGAAAGGTCGATCAGCTGCTGTTGAATTTTATGTGGATCCGAGTCCTGGTTCCTGAATTACAGGGTGATACGTACGATCACGCAGCAAATCCCGATTCTAACGAATTCTGCGATGAATGTAAAAAGGTGAAGTTTTTTCCAAAATGTAAACAGAACTGTTGAATTTGTAGATCTAGGTCACCAACAGTCATTCAAAGTCTCTTTGGCCACACTGTCCACCATCGACGGATCCGGAAGCATCCAAATTCAGAATAACGGTTATATTGGTTTCTCGAAAATAGCTAGACCGATTTGATCAACTTAGTCTCAAATTAAAGGTGTTGCGTCCCCGGAAACTGATATTAAATTCCATCTCCATCCGACTTCCGGCTCCGGAGTTACGGGTTGTGAAGTGCGATCACATAGAAAACTCCGATTCAAACCGATACCGCGATGAATGCAAAAAGGTGCTCTTATATATACTTACCAAGTGTAATAAGAATGAAAGATATTTCCGTAATGTTATATTGTACGAACCAGCTATTAAATCATAGTTTGGAGAAATGAGAAAGGCACAATTGCACCTCTAGGTTTTTTCTTTAAGATATTAACCCTTATACTTTATTGCATGATAAAATTGAAAATTTTATATCTCAAAAACTACTGAAGATAATTCAATGAATTTTTGCATACTTATGGAATGATATTTGCACTATCTTATAAAAATATTTTTACTTTATAATTGCGTGAAAAACAATATTTTGCATCTATTTAAAATTTTCAATTGTATTTTTTCTTGTGTTCTTCACGCTAAAATTTTTCAAAACATATGTTAAGTTATGCGGCAATCTTTACCCTTAAATAATCTGTATTGATAATTTTTCATTTTTGTTCCTATCGAGAGTTATGGAGGATTTTGTAACAGTGCGCTGTTTCAACGCACGGCCCACTTTGATGCAGCCCGCGAGAACGTTCATATTGGCAACGTCGCACGTCACTACGTCAGAAAGCGCATCGTGTGGGAAGTGCGCATCGCATGACTAAAAGAAACCATATCTCTCGATTAGCGCAAAAGGGCAAACTTTTCAATGCGAATTATCGAAGGTGATTTTTTTTTCAGATATTTTGAGATGCGTTTTTTTGACTGAAGTGCACAACAAAAATTATAGTTGTTTAATATATTTTTTATTATTATAATTTAACGCTACTAACAATTAACATCTTTAAAAACACTTTTGTTAGTCAAAATACATCTACGTTATATCCAAATTCTTTTTTAGTCCACAACATTACTGTATGAAAGTGGAAAATCTTATGCCAACAGCATTTTATTCCACGTTTTTATTTTCACCGAGTGAACAACGATGTGTCTTTTGAAAAAAGTTTACATGAAATCTGTTGTTCAATCGCATCGATGTTAGGGTTTACTATCACTATTGCTTCTGTTAATTCTGTTGATTGGTGATTCTCCAAGTTCTGGTAAGATATTATTTATTTTTGTCGAATTTCAATTAATCATCAACGATCTTTATTTCAAAATCATCGTTACAGTTTTCCGCATGTACCTGTTGAGTCATCGAATATTCCAATTCCATTACTTTGGCAAACACTATAAGAAGAAAAATTAAGCGTGTAAATTTTCCTATAGTTTAAACGCGTTATAGAGGAACCCATTACTATAAACATGGGATGTAAAATTGAAAATTTAACGAAAATTGTGTTTTGTTTATGTCCATATTTATTTTCGTTGCATTTTTTGCGCCCATTACGACATATGCTACACATGTGTTGACCAATATAATTTTTAAATTTATCACTCCACATGGATGCCATAAAAACAAGATACAACGAACATATTTATGAATTTTTTTTTTAACGGAATACATCATTCGTGTGATCGACCCATATTCATAACATAAATTAATCGAATGTTTTTTTGAGCAAATATTGTATATCTTGAGATAATATAGCATTTCGTCGAGTTCTCTCTATATGGGAAACACCCAAGTGCGATCGACACAAAAACAAACGTCAAAACGTTTTCTCACTCGCACTGATGCAAATTAAATGAGCGCGTAATTTAACGCACGATCCGATGACGCATGGCTGAAAAGTCGCTATGTGGATTTAAGAAAAGATATACCGTGCTACCTCTTAGACAGAACCAACTGAAAATAAAACGTGGTGAAGAATGTCAATTTGCGAAAAATATGCCAACGCAGATTAAAACATGCCCACTGCTCAACTTTGCTCATCGGCTGGCAACAACCGATCGCAACTGGTCCGAGGTATAGAGTGACAGAAAATTAAATAACTCTTGAACAATATAATAACGCTAAAGAGCATGCAAATTACTAAGAAAACATCACTTTCAATTATCCATAAAGAAAAGCTTGTCTTTTTGCTTTAATCTCAGAGATGCCAATTTTGAACATGAGATACGCTCGTTCAAAGCGATGCACATTAGGACGTTGCGACGTGCGGCGTTGCCAATATGTACGTTCTCGCGGGTTGCATCAAAGTGGGCCGTGCGTTGAAATAGCGCACAGTTACAAAATCCTCTATAACTCTCGATAGGAACAAAAATGAAAAATTATCAATACAGATTATTGAAGGTGAAATATTTTCGCATAATTTTACATAAATTTTGAAATTTTTTAGCGTGAAGAACACAAAAAAAAATACAATTGAAAATTTTAAACAGATGCAAAGTACCGTTATTGACACAATTATAAAGCAAAAATATGTTTACAAGATAGTGCAAATAGCATTCCATAAGTGTGCAAAAATTCATTGAATTATCTTCAGTAGTTTTTGAGATATAAAATTTTCAATTTTATCATGCAATAAAGTTTAAGGGTTAATATCTTAAAGAAAAAAAGGAATTGTAACGAAATATTTATACCAAAAGCTAATCACTATAATCCCTATACAATAAATTATACCTCATGAAGATCGGTGATTTTGCGAAAAATTCGAGGATCACTTGACATGGCTTTACTCGAACTGAACTGACCATTATCTATAACAGTACCATTCGCGTTTCTGTTGGAAAAGCCTTTGCATTCCGGAACGCAATTAAAACTACTTTTAGAAAAATACTAAAACAAGGTTGTCCAATTCATAAGACTCAACGCAAAAGTATATTATGAACAGTGTTTTTCCTCGGTTTGCTGTTTTTTATTGTACGACTTATTGATTCTTCAAAAAAAGGTTTCTGGATGCGTGATATGCAGTTTTTGAACATAGAGTAAGGTGGGGTAAAAGTGCGCTTAGGACTTTTAGAAGCACACAAGCGCTAGAACCTGGCAACTCTGTATGGATTAGTCATCATTAAGTCAACTAATCGCACATATAAGCATGAAAGGTTTGAATATAGTGGCTTGAAATTAAGGGGGAAGGACCATTTTTCGCTGCTTTGATGTAATTTTTTGAATTTTGGGAATCATAAATTGGCTGTTTGAATAAATCAGGATCTATAAAACTACAGTATCCTAAAAATCTTCAACATATGGTTTGTTGCGAGATATATTTGATTTGATGAAAAAATTCAGTAAAATTCGTAACAATTTAATAAGTTAGAAAACTGACGGTAGGGTAAAAGTGCGCATAGCATATCCGCCCCAATAAAAAGAATGAAGCTTTTTCTATAAAAATTGAACTAATTCTTCCATGATTTAAAGAAGGGACCAGCATCTTCAATAACTGCGAGCTATCCGGTCAAATTACGACTGATATGAGCGGTTTAGGAACAAAAGCATCAGCATGACTGGTTCCAAGGGAAAATATAGAGTGCCGAAGGCACTCTAATTAAAGAAGAAACATAAAACTATGAATATGAACATAAAACTATGAATATGTAAATAAAGATGTATTTCTAATATAAACAGCACATGGTCAAGGCTTCTGTCTGTCACGTTAAAAGTTTACGCATATTTCATAAGATAAGTCTGTAAAAACGATAAAACCAGAATCTATCACAATTGCTCATTATTAAGGCCACTAAATTGAACATTTTTTCTACAGAAAGTTATTTTCTATCATGAACCGTTTTCACTTTATTGTCATTTTTATACGTCTGTTACACAATTTTCACAGTGAGTTTGGAGGTTGTCCGACTAAATTGAAAAACACATGAACACAGTTTTAAGTTGCAGCTTGGAAAACAAGGAAGAGTTTTAAGTATAGTTTTCCTGAAGAAAAACTTTTTTTTTCGATTTTATGGAGTATTCTCAATGATCTGTCACGTTACAACCAGAATATGTCATGTTACTGTTCTGTATTTTTATTGAAGCAAGGATATCGAGACAGTCGTACACAAATCATCCTTGATCTGAGAACTGAGTATAAAAGGGAAATTTCATGTTTATTTTGAAAAGCATTGGTTTTGATGAACAAACGTGAATAACTTATGAAAAGGTCGTAATTTCCCGAAGTAACACATTATGTCGAAAAAAATCTAAAATAACTTAAAAACATTTGCATTTTGAAGGACAATTTTACATGAGAATTTTGAATTGAAAACCCATTTTGAAATACATTCTATAACTAAATTATTTAAAGAAAAAAAAATTAAATTTAAAAATTAAAAGAATTTTTGAAATATGTCTAATGTTTTGTCATAAAATCTTTTATTGTTATTTTCTCCACGATGCAATTATATTTTAATCTTTTTTATTTGCAATTAAATAGTACACGTAATATGTTTTGTTTGGTATTTGTGAGTAATTTATTAAAAAGGCGTATTTTAACTACTAGATATTTTCGTTGAAAAAAATCTAAATTTTTCTTAGGAGCATTTTGCTTCGAAATGGTATTTAGTATTAATATTGTATAAGAAAATTATATTTATGACTGGCAAATACTAAGAAATTTGGAAGCATACTTGAAGTCGTTAAAAATGCTTTCTTACTAATAACTCCTTAATACTGCAATTACAGTTTCTTCAGTTGTTATGCTTTCGTTAACAAAAAAATCATTGTTTTTTTGTAATTCTATTTTCAAACTTTTTTTTGTTTCCTTTTTGAAAAATTTCACCAAAATTTTTCACGCAGCACAAATGGCGATTTTCGAACAATATATTTTGAAAGTAGTGCATTCAAGATCTCATACGTCCTTTTTTTTAAATATTACTCTTGAATAAAAATTGTTTGTTTAATAATGGACACTCCTTAGTCTCCCATATAGATTAAACGTGAAAGGTTTTATCAGAATCGAAGATGGTCTCCATTTTTAACGTAATTTAATGAAACTTGATGGAGTTGCATTACAGAAGAAAACATCTGTCACGTTACATAAGATCAATTGTGTTTTCTCAAAAATGAATAAAACTTTAGGGTTTCTACAATATTGTATCAAAAAGTAGACTTGACTGAGTAGGAAAAAATGTAGGTTAGACATTGTATGCATCAAGGAGTTTTTATTCTCAGGTGATACGATCCTCAAAAACGCCGATCAGCCATGTTAGTTTTAGAAACGACAGCTAACAACATTGTTTACTAGTTCTCTCCATATGTTTGCTTGGATTTCAGTGGGTAAACAAAGTTGTTCGCTGTCATTTTTCTTCCCCGCAGTCTGTTGAACGCTTACCTCACTCACCTAGTTACTACCAAAGTCGAATCACCTTAGAACTCTAAGCACCTTGGTATGCATGCTGTTGGTGTGGTCACAAAACTTTTTCGAATTTTTGATCTGTCACGTTATATTTTATTTGTTTTTCTTTACTTCACAATTAAAAATAAGCATTAATCCATGTTCATCTCAAACTTTCAAGCAATATCATCAAATTTATGTTAAAATGCTATAGAAAAATGTGGTTTCAGGCAAAAAGATGAAAATATGGATTTTACTTGCCGTTTTATCTCCTTACGGTGTTTTAGTAATTTTCAGGTCATGCAACCCGATCAGAATGAAATAACAAGATTATAACAGAACACAATTTTTGCAACCTATTGTGTTATAAATTAGGTCTCGTTAGTAGTTAAAATAACAGAAATTTATAACAAGTAGCAATGCGAGATATAGTTTTAAAATATTTCTGTTATGTGTTTCTGATCGGGAAGCAGCATCAACAAACTTTTATGAATGACAGATATGGAATTTTTTTGTGGGTTCACCATTCATATTTTTTAACATTAGAGGTTATATACATTCGGAAAACATACAGTGTGCTGCAAAATTTGATAAAAAATAATTCGTCTGTGGTTGCCATTTTCGGAGCCTTGACCATATTCGCAAGAATTCTTGTAGTGATCCACCCAACTATGACAAATAATGATGTTACGAGGGGTGAAAGTTTGATCATGACCGACATTGTCTAAAAGATGAAACATCCAAGTTTTTTCAACATAATGGAAAACTGAACAACATTAACCGAGGCAGAGGGAGGGGTACTTTTTAGTTATGAAGGAAGAGTAAGAGGGGATGGATATCCTAAAATTGATTAGTTTAATTTATGGGCGGTAATAAATCGGCTATTTAATCAGTGCGCACTTTTGTCCCGTGCTATGCGCACTCTTGCCCCAACCATGGGGCAAAAGTGCGCATTTGCGTATTCATAAGAAATTAATTATTTCTCGGAATACAAGCAAAACGAAGAGATATCTAGTATTACGTTTTGAAGATATGTGATGAGAGTATTAATTTGTAATCATGCCGATTTTTAGTGCTTTTCTACCAATTTATAGTTATTTTACGAAAACTGTTAGGTGCGCACTTTTGCCCCACCTTACTCTACCTTTGTATTTTTACGAGAACAACATTCATTTGCATTAACACATAAATAACAAACATAATCCATAACAATAAATCAAGAAGTTAACATGATTTTGGAAAAAAAAAACTTTTTGGCATAAAGTAGCCCCATGTGGGAACGACTTTACGCCAAGTTTTAGTTCTTAATATATCATGTTCTGATTTTCTAAAAAAAATTTCACTGACTTTGGAGGTACTTCTGCAATATGTAAAACATCAAACTGTTTTAAATATGAAGTTGCGTGATCGTAGTTCTTGAGTGCAATGTACAGAAGGTTCTATTTTTGGCGTAAATGAACCCTCGATGACGGTACATTTTACTTTTCAATATATAATCCAGTTTAGTTTAGAATTTTGGTAGTTGAAGGAGCGTGAGATTTTGAACGTCAATATCTTTCGCTTCCTGAACGTAGCAATTTTTTTTCTGGTTTTTATAGGATTATGAATGTTTTCGAAGCCACCATAGCTTAAAATCCAACCATTTTTTGGCCCAGCACAACCTATAGGCAAATACAGTTGTTCCATACATAATGCATGGAGTGAAAATTTAGATATCTTATTAGCATAGCCTATGTGATTGCCAAAATCGTGGGTGGCTGTACAATAGACTGGTTCAATTTTTGACTTTTAGCTCCACCAGACTTTATTGATTCCTTTTATAGCCCTTAGTAATCGTGCAAATTTTGGTACCGATTGGTTGTGTCTACGGACCCTTTAAAAATTTCAAAGTTTATATGGAAATTAGTATGGAAAATCGGTTAAATTTGAAAATAAATTCTTAAAAAATCACCTCTTCAATCAATTCATCAGAACACTATATATTATTAAAGGTATTCTTCTACTGAACACATTCGTCGAACATTGTAAATTTGTGAAAATTCGCTGAGAAAAGTTATTAATTAAAGAAGCAGCATGTCTTCAAACCAAGTGGTTTTTATTATTCATCATAGCAACCCTGTTTGAATGGCTGCATCTGCCATACGGCGGTGGGTGCTAAGCCTAGTTGACACTTGTATGATCTCGCGCGTATAACGCTTACTGGTGGCGAAATCTGGTTGTAGATGCTTTTCTTCGTATATTTTGATGATGTTTCCCATATAAACACAATTGATGACATACTTGGCTCAAAGGTTTGGTGTTTATCTTTGCTATATCGTCTCATTTGGCAACACAATTTTTCACAACAATATCTATAGGTCTATACATACCGTAACAGTTTGTTAGAAGTAGCCAAGTAGCATGACTGAGTGTTCATCAGTTGCCGACAATCACCCAAGGGAGCCCATCAGCATTGGATTTTATGTAAATTAATTCTACCGCACATTCGCATGCAGCCACAGTCAAAATGAGCCGTCTCGTCAGTTGATCCACACTACCATTAGCACTGGCGCGCCAAACCGGGCAAGCATTGGTTCTGCCCGCAGGCATCGAATGGTGTCAACTGTTTTCACTTTTACTTCTATATGAGTCTGTATTCGGTCGTGCATTTATCCGAGCTCTGCTACTGAATACCACGACTGCGGGATGTCTTTCGCCATTGCCGATGTTGAAAGTATAATAATTAAATTATCCGGACTTTCCAGTTGTGGAGTTTCCTCGGATGGCAGATCTAACCCTGTGCAATAAACGGACAGTGTCCTTTTTCCCTCAGGCAGTGTTATCATCAGTGGCAATATCTCACTTTCGTCCCTTGGCACATTGATTCGGTTGGAATCCTGGGAGTATATTGTGAGTCTGTTACGTCGGTCGGTATATTCGCCGGCGAAGTTGGTGGTAGCCACGTCTAATTAATATTCTACACAGTTATCGATGACGACAATTGGTAGAAAAACATATCGTATTTCATTAGTCGATTGATTTGTGGAACGTTCGTGTGTCTTCGGGGAGATGGTCAGAGCATGAGTGCGCGATGAGTGTGTCCTCGAGGAGAAGAGCTGTCGCTAATTGCAGAAAAAGGGAAGATTAATTGGAATTTGATTGAAGTTTTTCGTCTGATGGTTTTGTGGGGCAAGAATTGTGCGATCTATTGGTTGGGTAGATTTAGTAACATTATGATTGGAAACATTCATGAAGCAAAAAAAACAAAATTGCATCCTCTAATCATTGCAATAATATGCTACGCACACATCATTCATGCTCAGCAATGATGTGGTAGTATTTAAGCACTAAACACACTGACGTCTTTTTCTGGGTTACAAGGATTTTGCAGACTATGTGATTTTTATGTGGATTATCTGTGTTATGCATTCTTCAGATGAATTTTCCGAGGATTTTTCGAGTTTTGTGGGTTTGTACATGAGGATTTTCAAGTAAATGAACATTTTCAAGTTAACCTTCCGGAAGTCGCGCTAGTGCACTGAGTGCACGCTGCTCTGAAAATCTAGAGAAATCGTTTTAACTGCAGCGGCTGCTCGTTCAGTGGGCCATTCACGCGACTTCCGGAGGATTAATTATTTTTATGAGCGCTTCGATGGTAAAGCAGTTTTTATGCGTCTTTTCTAAGTTACGTTTGTGTTTTAAGTCGGATTTTTAAGTAGTTCTTCCGATATTGCAGTGTAATTTGGTGATTCGGCACTCTCTACCTGATTGTAATAATTGAGTTGTTGCATTGGGCCTTCGTAAAACATCAGCATCCATTACAAGGATTAGATCAAACTCTCCGCTCTCGTATTTGTACATTTCTTATAAAACGAATGTGTTGAATGTCCGTGTAAATGTATATGGCAACCGCTCATTCGTGTTCCTCAGCAATTGCTGAACGGAATTCAAAATTAATTTCAAACGAAGAATCCAATATTCAGACGGAACGTTATTAAATTGTTAACGTTTCTAATATTTAGTTTCCATGATAATGTGACAAAAAGTTACCAGTTTTTGCCTTTCTCATATAAAGAAAGGCTATGCAATCACTGTAAAAATCGACTCTTTAACCGAGGCCCGGAGGGCCGAGTGTCATACACCATTCGATTCAGTTCGTCGAGATCGGCAAATGTCTGTGTGTGTGTATGTATGTGTGTGTGTATGTGTGTGTGTATGTGTGTGTGTGTCATTTAAACTCACACAATTTTCTCAGAGATGGCTGAACCGATTTTCGCAAACTTAGTTTCATCTGAAAGGTATAACGCTCCCATAAGCTGCTATTGAATTTTTAGTTGATCCGACTTCTGGTTCCGGAGTTACGGGTTGAAGAGTGCGGTCACACAGCAAATTCCCATATAAACTGGTACCACCATGATGTTCAAATGATGTAAAACATATTAAAATTGATGTAACATTACTCTAGTTTGCGGGTCTGGATCACTAATGATCAATCAAAGTAGCTTTGACCACATTGGCCACCTATGACGGTTCATGACGCCCCCGGGGAACCCGCCAAGTTCCTAAGCTAATATCACACCCATTCCCCAACGAATTCTCTACCGATTTTTACAAACTTGATTTCAAATGAAAGATACAGTAATGCCATTGACTGCTGCTGAATTTCATTCGGTTCTGACTCTTGCTTTCGGAGTTACAGGGGTGTTAGTAAGGATACACTGGAATTTCCCATATAAATCGGTACAATCGTAATACCTCAGAGGCTAAAAGCTATTGAAATGGTCACCAAATTACTTCTAATCGCAGATCTAGATCACTGATTGCCAATCAAACATTCTTTGAATATATTGTCCACTATCGACGATTCCGGAAGTCCGGAATTCCGGGCATATTCCACAATTAAAGTCAAATCGGTTCTTCGGTGATGACTGAACCGATTTTCTCAAACCAAGTCTCAAATGGAAGGCAAAATATGCAGTTGAGTATTGCGTCGCCGCCCCCCCCCGCGTCTTGCCCTTACACCTCCCTCCTTCATCACTCCCCTCCTCTTTGACCACCCTCACGCCCGCATTTCCTTCATCCATCCCGTATACCGAAATAAGATGAAGGATTTCTGACGCATCCTCCACTCCCACTCTACTAACCCCCCATTCCCTACACGTTCAAACCCATTCCACCAACCTTTCCAAATTATAATCACATGAAGATAACATTGAACTCATGCTTATTAAGCTAATTAAATATTATTCTTTTGCCTTTCTCATATAGAAAAGTTATGCAATTGCTTCAAAAACCGATTTTCTAACCGAGGCCCGGAGGGCCGAGTCTCATATAACATTAGTCGAGTTTGCCGAGATCGCAAAATATCTGTGTGTATGTATGTGTGTATGTATGTATGTATGTATGTATGTATGTATGTATGTATGTATGTATGTATGTATGTATGTGTGTGTATGTGCGGATTTGTTAACAAAATGTCCACATCGGTTTCTCGGAGATGGCTGAACCGATTTTTACAAACTAAGATTAAAATAAAAGATATAATATTCCCATAGGTTGCTATTGAATTTCATTTTCAACCGACATCTTGTTCCGGATTACGAGTTGAAGAGTATCGTTACAAAACAAAATTGTTGATTTGTCCACATCGGTTTCTCGGAATTTTCTGAACCGATTTTGACAAACTTGATTTTAAATGAAAGGTCGATCAGCTGCTGTTGAATTTTATGTGGATCCGAGTCCTGGTTCCTGAATTACAGGGTGATACGTACGATCACGCAGCAAATCCCGATTCTAACGAATTCTGCGATGAATGTAAAAAGGTGAAGTTTTTTCCAAAATGTAAACAGAACTGTTGAATTTGTAGATCTAGGTCACCAACAGTCATTCAAAGTCTCTTTGGCCACACTGTCCACCATCGACGGATCCGGAAGCATCCAAATTCAGAATAACGGTTATATTGGTTTCTCGAAAATAGCTAGACCGATTTGATCAACTTAGTCTCAAATTAAAGGTGTTGCGTCCCCGGAAACTGATATTAAATTCCATCTCCATCCGACTTCCGGCTCCGGAGTTACGGGTTGTGAAGTGCGATCACATAGAAAACTCCGATTCAAACCGATACCGCGATGAATGCAAAAAGGTGCTCTTATATATACTTACCAAGTGTAATAAGAATGAAAGATATTTCCGTAATGTTATATTGTACGAACCAGCTATTAAATCATAGTTTGGAGAAATGAGAAAGGCACAATTGCACCTCTAGGTGGATTAAAACAGGTTTTTAACTATCAAAATTGCCAACACAGGGAAATATTTTTACAGATTAATGCCCCTAGAAGTGGAATATTTTTTATTAAATTGAAATTTCGTTTGAAGTTTTCCGTTTGATGGTTTTGTGGGCTAAGATCTGTGCGATCTATTGGTAAGGTGGATTTAGCAACATTATGATTGGAAACATTTATGAAGTAAGAAATCGACAAAATTACTTCCTCTAATTAGTACTACGTTACGCGATTCACGCATCTTTCAAAATTTGAGCACTAAAAAGATGGGAAATGATAGTTTTTTTATGAAAATGTTCAAGGCTACCTTAAAACTAGGAATATAATACAAATTGGCTTTTGTAACAGCAGCAGGAGTTGTATTAGGAACAGGGGGAGTAGGCGGGCACGATGTCAGGGAAAGAAGAACAAAACTTGCAACTACGATCGGGTTGACGCGTGGAATTCTTCGGACCTGTGGAAAATCCTTGAAGAGTGATCAGACCATTGACCCGCTCTCGCTTTGAATTTTTTTTTATGCAGGCGTGGTAAGGAAGGACAGGGAACTTCTTAAAACTAGAAATAAAGGATATGGGCTAGATTAGGATATTTGTCGTTTTAATAAAAAGGTAGATGAGAAACATATAGGGAAGATCGCGACTTGCCAGGATATCTCGAACTGGAACACCGGGCGGTCTACCTTGGGCCCGGAGGGAATCCTTTAACTGTGATCTGACGCCAAAATATCTGGCGCACACCCAGACAACGTGATCGATGTCGTCATAACCTTCATTAGAAGCGCACCGACTACTCTGTGTGAGCCCAATACGCCGCAAATGCACACCCAATGTGTAGTGGTTGGACATAAGCCGGGACATTACACGTATGAAATCCCGACCCACATCCACCCCCTGAACCAAGACTACGTTGATACCTTCGGGATAATCGAATGTAACCATCGTCCAAGTTTCCCATTGCTCCACGAGTTTTGCCAACTGTCGAGTGTCCTCTGATGACAAATACTGAAAAATTCGTTGATGCAAATTGGTCTTTCGTAGATGTCACTTTCTAATGCGCCCACCGTTGCTAAAGAGTCAGCCTTTTCATTACCCAGAATAGTGGGACCCAAACAAGGGAATCTGGTAAGATTTTTCAGATAACTTGCGCAGAGACTCCCGTATCTTCCCCAGAAAATACGGGAAATGGTTTTTAAGCTTCACCGCACGAAGAGCCTCGATACAGCTGAAGCTGTCCCAAAAATAATGATTAAGTAGGGATTTGTGGGCAGAGTCTAATTCTGCGACGTAAACCCTTCGAGATTTGATCTGTCAGCGTATAGCATTTTGTCACAGTCGACTTCTCGGAATTTATCATAAAATATATTGGGGATCACTCGCGGGCGTATATGATTCGGGATCCCACGAATCTCTTCCTTCAGGATGGGTCTAAAAACACAGTAGAAGTATCCAGGAAACGGACACGGTTGGGATTGTACAAAAAAGGGTTGATGCTTTGTGCCATGCAGTCGAAGTACATTAAACTCGACGAGCCTCTCGAAGTTTTCGATCACCAACGGGTTCAAAATGTCGCATCGGATGAGCAATCGATATGAGAGTTCCCACAATCTATTTTTAGCGGAAGAACGCCCGTCAGCACTTCGAGACTCATCGTATGGGTCGAGTGCATGCACCCCAAGGCAATGCGCAAGCAACGATACTGAATTCTTTCCTGTTTGTTGAAGTGTATGTTCGCAGCGGATCGGAAACAGAAACACCCGTACTCCATCACGGACAAAATCGTTGATGGGTATAAACTGATCAGGTGTCCTGGTGGGCCCCCCACCATGTTCCAGTATTGTTAGGAGAAAATTGATCCTTTGTTGGCATTTCAGTTTCAGATACCTAATGTGACATCCCCAGGTACCTTTAGAGTCGAACCAGAGCCCGAGATATTTGAATGAGAAGACCTGATTGATCGTTAAATCCATTAATAGAAGTTGTTGTTGCGCCGGCACACGCTTCCTAGAAAAGTCGACCAGCTAAGTTTTCTCCGTCCTCCACCCCGTCGTCTGCAAGTTACCTTAGCGTGCATGAATTGGCGAGACAATCGTCAATGTCATTCACGTAAAAATTGTTGAGTAGGGGACTTAGACATGAAAGACCATGCTGGTGCAGCTTCTCTGACAGAATATTGATAGAAACTGTGTCAAAAGCCCCCTAATATTTAAGAAGACTGATGCCATCTGCTCTTTGTTATAATAGGCCATTTGGACTTCTTTAGAAAGCAACGCAAGGCAATCGTTCGTCCCTTTGCCTTTGCGGAAGCCAAATTGTGTATCTGACAGTAAGCCATTTGCTTCAATCCAATTGTCGAAACAAGATCATTTTCTCGAACAACTTCCGAACACAGGACAGTATTGCAATCGGTCTATACGAGTTGTGGTTGGAGGCTGGTTTTTTCTGGTTTTTGGATGGCGATGACCTTCACTTGCTTCCAGTCATGAGGGACAATGTAACCCTCAAGAAACTTGTTAAATAAGTTCAACAAGCGCCTTTTCGCAGTGTCAGGTAGATTCTTCAGCAAGTTGAATTTGACTCTGTCTCACCCTGGGGCGTTATTGTTGCATGATAAGAGAGCAAGTGAGAATTCCACCATCGAAAACGTTGTTTCGTTCACGGTATCTTGAGGAGACGCGGCGCGGTACGTTTTCTGTACCGAGACAGAGTCCGGACAAATTTTCTTGGCGAAAGCAGCATATCCAGCGGTTTGAATATTCCAGGTTCTCGTTGGTACTGTTCCTGTTACGCATACGTCGAGCCGTATCCCAAAGAGTGCTCATCGCTGTTTCTCTCGTTAACCCGTCGACGAACCGGCGCTAATAACTGCGTTTTTTGGCTTTCATCAGACATTTGCCTTTCTAACGATGCGTACTGTTGATAGCTAGCGGGTAACCCGCCTTCCCGGAAGGTCTTATATGCAGTGGACTTCTTCGCGCACAGCTCTGAACACTCTTTATCCTACCACAGCGTGTGAGACCGTCCGTGGGTATTTGCGCTGATTACTGTTTTAGTCTGAGCTTGATTTGCGCTGTCGAGAATTAAGCCAGCCAAAAACCTGTACTCTTTCTCGGGAGGAAGTTCTTGAGTGGATTCGATTTTAACGGATATCGCGGTCGCGTAACTCTTCCAATCAATATTCCGTGTGAGGTCATACGAGACATTGATTGTTTCTGATGGTCTTGAACCGTTAGCAATTTAAATTACGGTAGGCAAATGATCGCTACCGTCGGGATCACGTATCACCTTCCACATGCAACCTAACAGGTTTCAAGCATAGCGATAGATCCAACGCGCTTGCGCGTGCTGGTGAAGTAGGAATCCGCGTCATTTCTCCCGTGTTTAAGATGGTCATATTGAAAAAGTCGCCAAGATCTTGGATTAATGTTGATCTATTATCATCACGAAGACAGCCCCATGCCGTACCGTGCGAGAACTAGCCGCGTTGCCGGTAAGGATTCCGTAATATTACAAAGCTTTCGGTGCCCTACCGAGGCGCTACACAGTGGCGGGTCTTCAAACAAAAGTCGGACAAAACCTCAAATGTTACCTAATTTGGCTGAAAATCACAATTTAAGCTAATTTTGAGGTGCTGAGCTCATTGTTGATGTCAAAAGTCGTAAAATATTAAATGCATTTTTCCATACAGTGTCATTGAACCTTTCTTATAACTATGATCCCGTTTTCATGATAGATTTTCCGTTACTGTTCACCAATGTCGGCAATACCATAAAAATGAAGAACACTACTTTAAATCCATTGTATAACGTATTGGTTTACAGTATATTGTCTAAATATTTTACACAAAACACCATGCGCCTCCATATCAGCAACAAAGCTTCAAAATATCCTTAAACCTTTTTGCGCACCTAGGCGCAGAACGAGACCATGATATTTGAAAAGTAGAGGTTATTTCCCATAGAATGCTTACTATGTGACCGTTCCGAAATGATTCCGAAATTTGTACAGAATACACTATTGAAAAAAGTTTTTTTTTGATCTGACCACCTCAAAAATATTAAAACGAAAAAGTCATAGTTCCAAGCAAATCTACCAAATGTATTTTATTCACTAACCAATTTTTTTCGCTCTTCTACACAATGAAACTAGTTTTGCTAAAATAGGACCAAAATCAAAAAAGCAACATGCATTTGAAGTGAACAGATCAATGGTGGTTTCGGAAATGAAAATAATTAAAAAGTCCGGACTTTGCTACGTTTAAACTCATGTTAAAAATCGTGTTCTTATCCAATTATCATAAAATTTTGAATATACTTCATTCAATACATGAGAAATTAAGGAAAAATATAAAATATCAATATTTCAAAAACAAATTTGATTAGAACTTGACAAGCGACAATTTCCTTGCCTGGTGTCGAAGGTAGGTAAATTCGTTTGAAAGAATAACACTTTTTTTAATCCTCAAAAGTACTCCTCCATAAGGGTTTTCTCGATCCATACGAATTATATTACAGTCGTGGAAGTTGATATATATATATATATATATATATATATATATATATATATATATATATATATATATATATATATATATATATATATATATATATATATATATATATATATATATATATATATATATATATATATATATATATATATATATATATATATATATATATATATATATATATATATATATATATATATATATATATATATATATATATATATATATATATATATATATATATATATATATATATATATATATATATATATATATATATATATATTTATAACGAACGAACAAAGGCTGCCCTTCGTTCACTGAAACTTGCCACACCTAACACCACTGTGAAGTATAACGATCTGCTCTGTTCAAAGGCTTGGAAACAACTGATGATGGGCAAGTTGATTCTCTGCAATGTACATAAGATGCGCACTCTGTCCGAATACTAGTTTGCCTTGAAAACAAATACGGTCAAGGCTTTTCTCCGTCACGTTGACTTTTTTGGACTTTGTCACATTTTTGCATTTCTCATATCGTCGCTGTTGTGCTATCCTATGACAAACGCCATTTTGGGGTAAACTGAGTTAAATAAACCATATTACTTGTCTAAAAATTCTCTACAAAGTGGCGTTTACAGAATTTTGACATTTTGCTTGGTCGAGATATAGCGAGAAACGTGCTGAGAAATTCTTAATTTTTTTGCTTCAAATGAGTGTGTCTGGGGATTGGCTCAAATTATCTTAATTTATAACATGTTTTTATATGTAAAACTATCTGAATACAATGGCATAATCATTTTCAGAACAGAAATTCACGAATTGCGAGAAATAAGCAATTTAAGTTTTAAACAGGAAATATAGCATATTTGGCAACACTGTTACCCAAAATAATTATTTTTTCTAGATTCCCTGACCCATTTGCTACAAAATGAATCTCACCGACTGTTTATAGACTAAATGAAACCAAAGATATGAATAAAAGTTAATAATTTATGATTTTTTTCTATGGAAAATTTTCCATGCACTATTATGACACACCATACAAATTTTGTCATCAATACACACCTACGACACGAGTGAGCGCGACTTTGGTTTACATTTATAGTAAAAACTCGCAACAAGTTCAAATGTTCTTCGTAACATTTGAGAGATTAATACAGAATAGATAGAACCATCAATTGTCTTCTTTGAATTGCTTATACCAGTTGTAAGTTTCAAAATATTCAATCTCAAATTTTAAAAATCGTTTTTCACGAAATATGCAAAATGGCGCTTGTCGTGTGTTATGCAATCACTCTAAAAATCATACCGGTCCGGAGGGCCGAGTGTCATATGCCACTCGACTCAGTTCGTCGAGATCGAAAAATGTCTGTTTTTTTGAAGAAGAACCCTGAGACAGGGAAAATGTACCAGCCAGGTCATTTCGGCGATTCCGATGGAGCAGTGCGTGCGGTTCGCTGGTGCCCCGACGACCCGCGACTGGTAGTGTCTCTTCGCGGTCTACTCAGTCTAGTCCCCGGTGGTGAATTTAGCTTACGCCGCCGAAGAGTTCCCTGGTGAAGGAAGTTCTCCCGATACCGATTCTTCTTTGGTTTTAGCACCCCAATTTCTTGAGCCCTTTGCCTCCCTCTCGTTCCATTTCGCTCTACTTTCCCGATGAGCCATTCAGCTCCCGCCCTCACTTGTTCGCGAACTACTCGGTCTAGTCCCCAACAATGGATCTAGCCTATTCTCTTGAAACCGAGCGGTAGATTTCTCCTGATACCGATGCGATGTTCGTTTCTGTGAGCCATTTTGCTCTCAGCGTCGTCCCGATCTGTTGGCAGCGTCCCAGGTATGTTCGTCGCGGCTCATCTCTTCGACGATATTGTCCACTGTCATACCAGGTATACCCCTACGAGATTCTTCGAACCTAGGGCATTCGAAGACTACGTGTTCCGGTGTCTCCTGCACAGTCGCACACTCCGGGCAAAGGGGTGATGAAGCATGTCCAAACCGATGCAAGTACTTCCGGAAGCATCCGTGCCCGGACAAAAATAGCGTCAAATAGAAGTTCACCTCTCCATGCTTCCTATGTACTCAAAACGACACATTTGGAATGAGTCGGTGGGTCCACCTTTCTTTCTCCACGTTGTCCCACTCCTCTTGCCATTTAGCCAACAAGTCCGCTCGGACCAGTCTCCTAGCGTTATGTGCATTTCTTCGATGGTAGCATTCCATGTCCTCCGGCAGGGTGATGCAGATGGGGATCATTCCGGCGATAACGCATACTGCCTCAGACGATATTGTTCTGTAGGCAAGTTTCGTTCCCCCTCTTGTATATTAATCTGGATAGCTAGTTTTAAGATACCTGTGAATTTTTTAATAAAAAACTATTGTTTTCACTGTTGTATATCGATTTTTTGTACATAGCTTTAGGATAATTGTAAAAATTTTCCCCTTAACATAAAGAACATATTTCAACACTGTAACCTCCTAGTTTTAAGATGCATAAAATGTAACTAAAAAGAGGATTTGGCACCGTCAAGCTAACACATTTGTCCCTATAAAATTACCGAACTGAAAAAAAAAATCAATTGTCCTTCGAACCATGACCCATCTACTATCTACATGTTAAATAACATGACATTTGTCGTATCATCCAGGCTGTGTGTTAGTTTTAATTGAGTTTAATTGATCGATTATCGTTTGTCAATGGAAATTGTGTGAATAAAGAGAACACCTAGCGATGCAAATGATCGGTTTTCCACTGTCGATTATGACTGTTTGCCATTAATTTTACTATTCCTTCATTCCACAGCTGCATTGAATCGTCACTGTATTCGCGTTTGGTGTGAAATCTGACTTCCCCCAATGGCTGTATACAAAGCCGTCGAGAAGGGGGGTGAGGGTGTTTCACCCCGGGCTCGGAGTGTAGAGGGGGCCCGGACATTAAACAGAAGGACTGATTCTGACAAATATTATTTCAATAATAATTTATTTGAAAATATAATTAGTTTCAATGTTGGAATGATTAAAGAAGTTTTACACAAAGTTGGAACTCAAAAAATCGAAAAAAAAATTATTGAATATTCTGAAAGTACATACTTTTGAAAATATCTGTGCGAAATTTTATCCAGATCGGAGCACTAGATTTCAAACTAAAGCCGTTCGCAGCGCGCTGCTTCTTCCGCGTATGAAGTTAACACAAAGCTTTAAACGCAATTATCTCGGAATTAAGTTGTTTGAAAAGTACCGTTGCGGTGAACGTGATATCGCAAAAACTAGTCATCCGATATTCATATTTTTTTGAGTTGTTTGCATTTACATTCTCGTGTACTTGAACGGTTCGTTTTTCATCCAAAATTTTTTGATCCTTTCCCATGAATTTTTGTTTAAAATTTTGAACACCACAAAACTCCATTTTTTGGTTAACACGTTTTTTTTTGCAGGAAAAAAAAATTATTGGGAAACTGATCCGTTCAAGTACACCACAATACATTTTTATTCAATAAAAGCTTTTTACTTTTTTGATTTCAGTTGAGCGGTTCGGCTTGGAGAGCGTTCGACGCAAACCTCTGGGAAAAAACTCGCTCCGGGGATGGGCCATAATTCCGCCAACCTTCAATATTGTTTTAATTCAGCTTGTTTTTTCGAACTTCGACAGCACTACCAGCGAGCTGTCTTTTTCTTTTTGAAAACAAATTCACTTTAAAAAATCACGAACTTAGCTCACTTTTTCGCCACAACTTTGTATATAATCCCTTAATTCGTGTAGGTTATATAATATATGACTTTCTCAATTAGGAGATCAAACATGTCATAGTATAAATATGTTGGTAATTAGGTGAAATGTCATGAGATTTTTTTATTTCGTAATAATATTGTAAATGGGATAAAAATGTTTTTCTCTGAATGGCGATTGTAGAAATAATGAAGATGTCGTAAGATTTTGGAAGTTAACAAAATGAAAGTGTTACAACTCCTATTCCTGATCTAACCTGTGGTAGACGAAAGATCGACACAAAGAAGGTACCGCAAATTTCTGTTCAGCCTGTGACAAAAAAGTTGGATTTATTTGTCACGCATTGTCACTAGCGCACAGTGGCGGGTCTTCGAACAAAAGTAGGACACAACCAAAACTGTTGCCCAATTTGGCTGAAAATTACAAGGTAAATTTGGGATGCTAAGTGCATTTTTAATGTCAAAAGTTATAAAAGATTATATGAATTTTCCCATACAGTGTTATCGAACCTTTCTTATAAGCATAATACCATTTTTATGATAAATCTTTTTACTGATTAGCTATATCTATAACAACATAATAATTGGATAAAACTACTTTCAATCTCTACATAAAATGTTTGTTTACGTTCAATTTGATTGTTGTTTTGCACTAATCACAATGCTTGTTCATATCAGCAAATATTTAAAAACGTCGATTTTAAATCCCTCTGGGCAACAATGCGCAAAACGAGACCTTGATATTCAAAAAGCAGAGATGATTTCCCATTGAATGTATTATAAGTGACATTTCCGAACTATTTCACCTGATTGTACAGAATACATTTGTGAAATAAGAATTTGCTATCAACCCACTTAAGATATATCTGTAATAATAAAACATAGTTCGAATCAAATTTGGCGAGCATGTGGAAAATGATATTATCGTCCCAAAAACCGCATAGTACTTTCAACAAAGGAACATAAAATACCATATCGTTGGACAGGTCATTTCTTCTTCTTTCCAAAACACTCAAAAAATTTAAAATCGGTTGAAAAATTACAGCGTAAAAATTATTTTAGTGTCGAGAGTTCCAAAAAATCGTTTTTTGCTATAAATCAAGATTTTGAGGGTATATTAACTTGATCAAACATGGTTTTGTGTTGTATTTGACCAGACGTACAACCTTTACTATATCACTTTAAAAGTACATTCAATTATTTTTATTTTGTAGCACCTTGTTATTGATCGAGAATCGCGAATCCTTGGGTTGATCATCCGTATTGCCAAGTACTTGCTTGAAAAAACTGTACTAAATTAGTTATGTAATTTGCATTTCGACTTCGTCTCATCAGAATCCGATACCAGCTAAGCCGGATTTACGCTAGCTGCTAAAAACAGAGACACAAATTGTGCTCCAGAGCAAACCCCTAGTCTCGCGTGATGTCCCGTATAAAAGAAGCTCAATTTAAGCTGATGAGAATTAATGAAATCGAAACATTTGATTTGGCTTGGCAATGCAAGATGCACTATGCTATATTTCTCCTTAGTAGAGAACAATTTGGGTAAAAATTATTTTTCTCCATTAAGGCAATGTTGTAGCGCACCGATATGGGCGAATGTGTTTTTTTTTTAGCGAATTCTAGGTGAAACCAGACAAAGATCCGAACAAATCAATGCTATACCGTCACCTGGATGAATAAGAATTATTGATAAATCGGCTTCTTTCAAAGTGACAATTTTTTTTGTAAAGATTCAACTTAAACTTGATGCACGATATTCAAAAGCCTGCGTGCAAAAAGATGCCTCTTATTTGATTTTGTCATTTGCTCTTCAATTATGAAAATGTCGTCTAAGCAAAAAGAGCAACACTACGAAACATTGCTCGCGTATCGCCTGAATTCGAACAACTTGCATGTGGAATCAGCGAAATCGTTAAAAGTGGCCAAATCAACTTTCACCAGCGTAATGGCAACCGGAAGGGAAAAGTGATCGATATTTTCAAGCCTTTGAAGCTATCGAAGTTCACACAGAAATATTTGGTTTGGCAGGCTTTCTGTACCTGTGGTTTGAAAAGCAATATTTTCATGGCAACCGAGATTTTGAACCAGAAAATTTACGTAAAAGAGTGCATGAAAAAACGTCTTCTACCTTTCATGAATTGGTTCATGCTATTTTTGCCAGATTTTGAATCTTGCCATTACAGAGAAAGGACATCTAGTAGCATTACGCCAATAACGTTCAGGTGGCCCCAAAAACAAAGTTCAATCCCATGCGAGGTCGTTGAGAATTTCTGATGTGAAAACTCGGTAACTTTAAATTTAATTTGAATTATCGATTTTTAGCAATTTCTACATGCAGTGAAACTGTCGACAAGCTTGTCTGCTTTCTGTCGGTATTGAGCTCTCGCATCTATCTTATAATTAACATCTAAATGATATGGCAAGCAAAGAGCATTATTCCCGATTAATTAATTTATATGAATTATGGATAACATGCAACGGTAGCTGAAGCTTCAATAGAGATTTGCTCACATGGTGTCAAGAGGAATAATTCAGATGATTCGCTTTTATGCATCAATGCCACTAATGTCCGTGGCGTCAATTACAACTTCTATAGCAACGGTTTGGGACAATGTATGTGTGTGTATGCATGTATGTAATGTATGTGTTGATATTGCCCAAACTAATTTAAAAAGAAGGGCCTAACACTCAGACAAAATTATATTAATTTTTTTTATTGTGATGTTTAGTTTGCTAGATATGGATAATTGTATGCATAAAGGAGAATGCAGTTTTTTAGGATATCTGTCAAAATTGACAACATAGACAAAAGTTTTGAACATCACTAGAAAGCTTGCACAAATACTTCCTAACGAACTATGAATGGGTGTAAATGGACTGTTACCAGAAAATATATTTAACATTTAATTCGGCCAACACTTTTTTATCATTTTTCCATATCTAAAAATAAGACCGAAAGCATGCAATCTATTATTAACGCCATAACGGCTAATTTCAGGCCAATAGCATCTTCGGAGAAGTTAATGGATGCAATATGCCCCTTCCATTTGATGTTGTGTTTTTGCAGATTATTCCTCTACAAAGTGAGATATTTTCATAAATTTTTCTTTTAAGGGATTGTGTTTGGTTCAATATGTAACATTCGATGTTGATTGGCTGTGGTTAAACTATACGTAAGAAATATATTTGATTTATTATTACTCTAAATGTATTACGAAAATAAATATTTAAAATTAAGTAGTATAGTCCTACATCTACAGTTCGTGCAACTTAATAGGGCTGCCCCTTGTAGTTTTTTTGACTTATATATAGAGTTCTGTGTTTTAACAGGGGTGTAGATAGGGGTATGCGGCGAGGGGTTACCCTGCACACACATTACCACACTCTCTCCCAACAAAGTCCCCTCACATCAAATACAATCCCCCCATTCATCAAGCCCCCAACTCATCCACATACCCCTCTTTCATCACAATCACTTCCACCTAATGGGGGCACCGTGTCATAACATCCGAGGTCATAACGTCCGAGGTCATAACGTCCGAGGGGTTGTGCGTCATAACGTCCGGGACATTATGACGCATCAAGCTGCGTCATAACATCCGAAAACGGATGTGCGTCATTGTGTCCCGGACATTATGACGCACATTCATTTTCGGGTCTTATGGCGCACCCCTTGTGCGTTATATCGTTATAACGCACATTCGATTTCGGATCTTATGTCGCAGTCGATACCCTGGACACTGTGACGCACTTATAGGTTCGGGTATTGTGACGCTTAAGAACTGCATCATAATGTCTCAGGTCATATCGTCCCAAAATAATGTACGTCGTAACGTCCAGGACATTGTGACGCACGACGGTGCGTCATAAGGTTCTAAAATAAATATACGTCATAAAGTCTGCAATCATTCTAGTGTCACAACGCCCGAAAGTAGTCCTGGGTCACAATGTCCGGGATCTTACGACGCACACTGATACTAGGATGTTATGACGCAGAGGGATTGCGTCATAAAGTCCGGGATAATATGTACTGCGTCGTAGCGTCCGAAGTTATAAGGTCCCATAGAAGGACGCGTCATAATATCTGGGACAATATGACGCACTAGGCTGCGTCATAATAGGTAATCGTTTAATTTAGGTACTTGTCCCCCTGTAAGTGGAAAACATGTTTTTCTTTCGTGAATATGCTAGTTTAGTATTGTAGATTCATAAAAAAGAAGCGGAAAGTGAAAATTTTAATAATTCATTAACAAGTCGTACCTACCAACCTTTCTCGTATGGTTATTGTGCTACCGAAAGTAAGGCTTTTGGCGAAGTTAGCTTAATGCGACTATGCCGCATTACTTGTCATCGGAATCGCAAGCAAACCTGTGATCCACTTGTTTGCCCGGTATACTCACACATAAGGGCTTTGCCTATTGTAATTCCGACTGAGCGGCAGCGAAGTCGGACAGCACTAAAGAAATCGATGTGGCGTAGCCACATTAGGCATTTACAATGTCCTATTTAGTAACAATAGGATAGTATTCATTGACGAAAAATAAAATATTGTCGCTGCCTAATGTGGCTACGCCACATCGTTTCATTCGTGTACTGTCCGACTTCGCTATCGCTCAGTCGGACTTTAAACTGGGGATACCCTCTATGTTTGAGTATACCGGGCAAACAAGTGGATAACAGGTTTGCTTGCGATTCCGATGACAAATAACAAGGCGCAATTCCTCTGCGTCATAACATCCCAATATTAGTGCGCGTCATACTATCCCGGACATTATGACACAGGATTATATCGGACGTTGTGACACAAGAATATCTTTGGATGCATTCTTGCTTTCGGATATTATGACACACTCTCGTACGTCATAATGCCCCGGACGGTCTGGCGCTCACTGTTTTGGGACATTATGACGCATTACCTGTGCGTCATAATATCCGACACTATACACTGATAAAATATATTCGTAAATCGCTAGGACTTAGTTTCGTACAAAAAATGAATAATGAATCGTTCGTAGTTCTTATTTTTTATTTTTTTATTACGAGTTTTTCGTGTAAACCATTTTTTTTATTTTTTATTACGAGTTTTTCGTGTAAACCATGAAACGACTTTCGTTGGCTTATTATGAAATGGCTTCATTAGGCAAACGAATTGTTCGCTGGTATATACGAAAGTTTTTATAATATTTACGAGCACCATTCGTCAAATTGTCAACGGCAAAGGAGCTTTAATAGAGGTAGAATATGGAGTCATTGTCGCTATACATATCATATAATTATTGATCATCACGACGGTCTCGGTCTGACTATTTAGTAACCGTATCCATCTCCGCCAGATTCAGGAAGATTTCCTGAACCTATTTCGCTTCATTTGATCCAGAATCCGGAGCAGTACAGATTCAGTTGAGCCAACTGCTCGTTGGTTTTGTATGAATAAGTTTAAGTTTTTCTCTGCAGGAGCAATGTCAAAATAATATGCTATTAAATACGAAAAATTCTCTTAGATGAACGAAATGAATTCGTGCGACCAATGAGATTGTTCGTAATATATACAAAATTTATTAAAATAAACAAAACATTTCGTTTCATTCGCGAAAAATAATGTCGTTTTCAACGACGACATTCGTGCAATGTACACTAAATAAGTAAAATTTACGAAAAATTTCGTTTATCAAACGGCCACAATAAAATCGATTTTGCCGGATCTATTTCTTAATTAACAAAAATCGGTGTTGTCAAACATCGATCCCAAAAGATCGAATGAAAAAATAAGACGATAATAAATACGAAAACTTTTTTAAGATGAACGAAAAGAATTCGTGCGACCAACGAATTTATTCGTAATATACATAAATGTTTATTAAAATAAACGAAACATTTCGTTTCATTCACGAAAAATGATGCTGTTATCAGCGATAACATTCGTGCATTGTACACTAAATAAGTTAAATTTACGAAAACTTTCGTTCATAAAGCAGCCATTTCTTCACACCACAATCTTTCTAGTCCTCAACAATGATGAGCAGGTTGAAATAGAATCGAATTTGCCAGAGCACTCCTTTAATTAAAAAGAAAACGGTGCTGTCAAACATCGATCCAAAAATATCGACCAACGAAATGGTTTGTAATATACATATTCGTTTATTAAAATAAACGAAACATTTCGTTTCATTCACGAAAAATAACGTCGTTATCAACGATTACATTCGTGCAATGTAAACTAAGTAAGTAAAATTTACGAAAACTTTCGTTCATCAACCGGCCATTTCTTCGTACTATGATAAAATCGATTTGGCCACATCGCCCTCTTTTTAAATTAAAAAAATCGATGTTATCAAACATCGATCCCAAAAGATCGACTGAAAACAATAATAGGCTACTAAATATGAAAACCTTTCTAAGATAAACGAAATAAATTCGTGCGAGCAACAAAATCGTTCATCATATACATAAACATTTATGTATCCTGGTCACGGCACCATTATGATCGCGCCGATTAGTTTATACGTTGTGTTTTGTACGGAAGTCGGGAAAAGTGACACCAGACATATATTCGTTATTTCACATATCGATGAACACGTAAGTACGCGGCGAATTTGCGGTTCACATTCAGATATGGATGCAAAGCCGATTGTCGGGAAATTAATAAAAAACTGCGCGATTGCCGAACCAACCGTCCATGGCGGTGGTCTTTCTTGCACTGAATATTGATTTTATTCTATTATTATTTGATATTTTATCCATTTACATTAAATCCACTAATTTTCTTACTTCTACACATACATTACAACCAGCTGTCTGTACCTGAAAATCTAATATACGTTCAATAGGAATTGTAGTTGAAGGGGAGGGGAGCGTACAATAACAACGTTGCGCCGCAACACAGGTTTTTTCAAGAGATGTTCTACAAAAAGCTTCGTCACCGAGTCGCTTGTCGATATTGTTCTATAGTAAAATTACAGCATGATATTGAAATGATACACTATAATATACAAAAGTTTCGATCAATTCGCTTCACGCAAAGTTCTAAAAAAATCCCAAAAAAAGAATTTTTTAATGCTCGCTGATACCCTCAGCTCAAGAAAGGATTTATTTTTTTATTTAATTTATTTGACACGGCGTAGTGCGTTAGCACAACTGAGCCGTGGATCTTTCGTGTTTTTGCAAGATGTAAAAATAAAAGAAATAACGTTACAGCCTGTCCGTCGGGTCTTGCTGCTGCGTGTCTTCCTTGGTGGTGAAACACTTTAAGTGCATTGTCTGCCGCACCTTGGGGGTCGTTCGGTCCGTCTTCTCTCGCGTTTTCGTTCACGTCCATGTCGTCATCGGTACTGCATTCATAATCAGTACCGCATGACGTAAATTGTGGAATTGCACCGCATCAACTTCTGTTACGTTGAGCTTCATATTCACCTTAAACATTTGCTCAATTTCTCGAATTGATGGGCTTACCGGACATTTCGAGTAGTCAACAACAACACAGTTTGCCCGCAATGGGATATAAACTAGCTTTGCATTGTCACTGATTGTTTGTTCACGTTTCACACACTAGGTAGTAGGAATCAATTTTTGCTTTTGCAAATAGACCAAGTGGCGCGCGGGTAATTTTGATTACTTGCTCAGCTATATCGGTGGAGCGATTTCTAGCTTCTGAACTGAGCTGGACTTGAGGATTTACTTTGAATTTGACTTTGTTCTTCTGCTAGAGCTCATCAAACGGATTTTCATATTAGAAAATTGTATCAAAAGGCTGATAAAACCTGGGGTACACAAAGTCGGGGGTAGTCAAAGTCAGGGGCACACAAAATCGGGGGCGCCTGCACTGTATTTTCTTATTTCCGTTTAGTGAGCTGAAATAATTTAATTTAATTATTTTATTAATTTGATTGATAAAATAGGTAAAATAATTAATGATTTAAAAAAAATGATTTTTTTTTTGATCAATTAATTTTATATAATCTATTCTGTTCAATCGAGGTTTTATTCGCGCGGTACTCGAAACTGTATTTATTCCACTTCTAGTTGAGAGCCTACTTCACATGAGTTCGAAAAACTAATGAATGATTCAATTGTGATGTGTGTTAGAAATGTTTCATCTCACTGTTAGGTGGATTAAATCTGTTTATTCATTGAATGTATGGATGTATGTATGTATAGATTACATTGAATTTTGTTATCTGTATGAAAGAAAGAATGCTTATAAAAATAACCAGATAAGTAAGCCTATATGGAGCAGAATATTTTTTTATCTGAAAATCGTATATTTAGGGTAATGAGTCTATTTTCGCCGTTTTTCTATTACCACGCTACCCATTTGAAGCCGTTGGTTAGAGCAGCGTCTATCATCTTTGTTCAACGCATTGAGTGAATTGTTGCGTAACTCGATTGGAGTTTTTGTTGCGCTTAAACATAAGCATTTCTTGAGGTTTTTTTTTTTTCAAAAAGACGTATCTACAATGAGTGACTCTCATTGTTTACTTTCTCTTCTGTTAATAATTCGGTCGCTTTAACATTTATCCTTCAACTGCTAGACAAAACCACCATCTTTCGATCTGTACTGTAAAATAAGTGAAAAGTGCTATAGTGACGCCGTAAAAAATCGAAAGAGAAAGTAAACAAAGAGAGTTACTCATTATAGATATGTTGTTTTCAATAAAAGCTCTAGATTTCACATTTTACGGGCATTTGTGTTCTTGGCTCTCAACCACGAAGCAAAGATGTTGATGCCAGTTTGTGCGCATTCCATCGATTTTTTTGCCGAGTAATTAATGAATGAGTTAGGCACACCACACTCACTAATGTGGTGAAAATAGGCACCTTACCCCGTATTTCAAAAATTGTAGACAAGTGAGGACATTTTTTGTACCCTGTGTAAGATATGGAAAAAATCACCTGGCATCCTCAGGCAGAGCGAATGTTACCGAGTATATGTCGTACAATTGATTTTTAGTTTCATGGAGGAGGCGGGTCTATGGCTAGCTACGCCTATGGATGAATATTTTCAATACAGCCATCGAATGCTAGGTTTTGTCAAACAAAACGTACATTGAAGGGTACATTACGACAAGTTTATAAAATGATTTGCTAAGTTTGGGTAGAACCTGGGACGGGACGCGCAAAGTGAAATAAAGTAACTGTCACCGCGAACCGGCAATGGCCTGTCACTGCGAACCGGGCCTTTCTTGATGATTTTCATTTTCTTGTAATTAACAGTGTATGGGTAGTATCGTAATATTCTGGTTTTGGAAAATATATTTTACATGTTGCTTAGATGCATGTACATGCACAGAAACAAATATGAAAAATGCAACGACGGCAAGGGCAACTTTATTATTCTGCTCAAGAGTTATGGTTAATGTTGTTTTACATAGCACAGAGAAACGATAACATAATTCATGTCATGTATGAGCTCTATTATTTTCGGCACAAATCTGTACCTCATCGGCAGAAATGTATGCCGCATCGGCACAGCACTATCATCGACATTTGCTTGAAATTTTTTTGCAAGCTGATTTTTCCCTGCAAAATAACATCAATATCGGGAAGGAAAAAGAAGACCGTCTTCGCATGTCCCGTCCCAGGGTAGAACCAACTTTAGTTGTTTGAAGAAGATAAAAGTCATGATACTGCACACTGATAATATAAATTCGTTAATATAATGTAATCGATCATGCAATGCACGAATTCATTCGTTTCGTTCATTTCATGAACAAGAATGGCCGCTTGGTGAACGAAAGCTTTCGTAAATTTTACACGTTTAATGTATACTGCACGAATGTTATCGTAGATAACAACATTATTTTTCGTGAATGAAACGAAATGTTTTGTTTATGTTAATAAACGTGTGTGTATATAACGAACGATTTCGTTGGTCGCACGAATTCATTTCGTTTATCTTAGATAAGTGGTCGTATTTATTATCCACTTATTGTTTTAGTCGATCTTTTGGGATCGATGTTTGACAACATCGATTCTTTTTTTAACTTGAAAAAAAAATCGATGTGGTCAATTCGATTTTATTGTGGTACGAAGAAATGACCACTTGATGAACAAAAGTTTTCGTAAATTTTATTTATTTAGCTTACATTGCACGAATGCTATCGTTGATAACGACATTATTTTTCGTGAATGAAATTAAATGATTCGTCTCTTTCAATAAATGTTTATGCATATGATGAACGATTTCGTTGGTCGCACGAATTCATTTCGTTCATATTAGGAAAGTTTTCGTATTCATTAGCATATTATTTTTTCAATCGATATTTTGGGATCGATGTTTTTCTACTAACTAAAAGGATGGATCTGGCAAAATCGAGTTTATTTCAACCTGCTCATCTCTATTGACGACTAGAAAGATTGTGGTGTGAAGTAATGGCCGCTTGATGAACGAAAGTTTTCGTAAATTATACATATTTAGTGTACATTGCAGGAATGTTATCGTTGATAATGGCATTGAAAATGCCAATGAATGAAACGAAATGTTGCGTGTATTTTAATAAACGTTTATGTATATTACAAACGATTTCGTTTGTCGTATTCGATCTTTTAGGATCAATGTTTGACAGCACCGATCTTTTGGGATCGATGTTTGACAACACTGATTTTTTTAGTTAAAAAAACAGATCTCGCAAAATCGATTTTATTGTTGCTTGATGAACGAAAGTTTTTGTAAATTTTACTTATTTAGTGTACATTGCACGAATGTTGTCGTTGAAAACGACATTAATTTTCGTGAACGAAACAAAATGTTTTGTTTATTTTAATAAACGTCTATGTAGGGGAGCCCGGGGATAGTTGGCGGTTGGGGTAAGTTGGCGGAATCTCTTTTTCTCTGTTTCTATTAGACATATAGCGATTTCTCTTCTTGTGTACCTCAAGTTATGTGAAACCCGTTATCCAATGTGGTTTTGTTGCAAAGCAATTTGTTTGGTGGAAGTTGTGGGTGATATTGTGTTTTCGAGCATACCAAGTAAATTTTCTAAATTTTACATATTTTGCGTTATTTAGCGTGATTTTCAAACTATTTCCTGGATGATTATATTTTTCGATAGGGCGTGAAAAGAGCTTTCAGTATCCGTATAGATATTACAACTATCCACAAATAAAAGTTATTTTTTAAATAGTTTTTAATAAAATATGCTGTTGGGGTAAGTTGGCGGTGCTGCACGCGGGGCAAGTTGGCGGTACTATTGACAGTGCAAAAATGTCATCAAAAAATTTTATTTCTGGAATTCACTCCAAAGTAAGAAAATTTTTTTCTTGTGTATCTCGCCAATGTAGGAGATATTTATTCTGGCCAATTGAAAGAAAAATTTCGAAAATTTGCTTTTGAATAGGGGGTATGCGTCAAAGTCAAAATGCCGGGGTATTGAAACTGAAATTTAATAGCAAATGTTGGTTTTCTCGAAAAGACATTCAGCACGTTCCAGCACCCTTGAAGTAATTGAATTTCCATTTGATTGCTTAGTTTTTGGCGTATCATCACATACCGCCAACGTACCCCGGGGCCGGGGTAAGTTGGCGGGTTTTCCGCGTCACATATTTTTGTCTCTAAAAATGGAGACAATACATCAAACACTTTAAAAAAAAATCAGAGATGTTGCTAACAGTCTGCTCTTCCATTCCACGTGTTCTATTTTGCAAGATCTACCTACATCAAAGCAGTAAAAATTGAAACCTGAAAACACCGCCAACTAGCCCCGGTCTCCCCTATATTACGAACAATCTCGTTGGTCGCACGAATTCATTTCGTTCATCTAAGAGAAGTTTTCGTATTTAATAGCATATTCTTTTGACATTGCTCCGGCAGAGAAAAACTCAAACTTATACATAGAAAACCAACAAGCAGTTTGCGCTGGCTCAACTGAATCCATACTGTCACGGATTCTGGACCAACTGGAAGCAGAAGAGGTTTAGAAAATCTTCCTGAAACCGGCAGACACGGATACGGCTACTAAATAGTCAGACCGAGACCGTCGTGATGATCAACACTTATCTGACGTATAGCAACAATGACTCCATATTGAAGCTCTGTTGACGTTGACGGTTCGATGAATGGTAGTCGTAAATATTATAAACATATTCGTATATAGCAGCGAACAATTTGTTTGCCGAACGAAGCAGTTTCGTAATAAGCTAACGAAAGTCGTTTCGTGGTTTTCACGAAACACTCGTAATAACAAATAAATGTGTTTCAATAGAACTACGAACGATTCATCATATATACGAAAAATTCGTACATTTTATGAAAATTATCTGTACGAAACAAATGCACAGCGATTTATGAATATATTCTATCAGTCCAATCTCATTGCAGGATTCTGTTCTATTTCGCCACGCTATTCTGCTAACAAGAAGTGGAACTTTAATTCATATATATTAGATAGTTTGCAATAATGCAAGATTTCTATGGAGTTGTTCAATGTATATAGCCAATTTCAAACTTTTTGAGTCGTAAAAAACTAATTGTATACTGTCAAGTTCTATCGTTTATTTAACCCTCAAAATATCTCTTTTCTGTCGTTTTATCAGTGGAAGAATCGAAAACCCGAAATCACTCGATCATTTGTATTTCAAATTACAAGTTCATTGCAACTAGAGAACTGTAACTAACTGGACCTATGAGACCCCTTACCTTTTTGAGGGTTAACGAAACCATTTCCATAAGTTATGGGCCAAAAATATGGTAAAAAGCTGGATCCATCAACAAAACATTTGCTACAGAAGCAGCACTAACCACTCGCATTCTACGACTTCACAAGCACACACGTTCAACGAAAATACATTTTCGTAGATTTCGATGGACATAAACATATTGCGGCTCTAGCTGGCTATTACCAACTTTTTTTTTCACTTCAGTTACTTCAGAGTTTTCTCCGGGTCTATTCTCGAATGGAAGCTCTTAAAGCTTTGCTTCCTTCCTGTATATCGTACCGTATCCAACTCGCTACATGACAAGACGATGGTGATGGATCAAGAATTTCGGGTTGAACTGTATAAGGACACAATGCCATAAATCCGTTACGAACAGAGTAAAGCGCTTTTCACCACGCCGCTGGCTGCTACAAACAAAACACGTCCCGCTTTAGTACACGTACGATTTCTAGGTACCGTAAACCGGGGTGACTTTGATCACTCGAAACATTTTTCTTAGATTGATTATTTAGCCAGAATAGTCTACCGAAACATGTAAATTGGAAATAAGTTTTACTCTAAACTAATAAAACAATGATTTGTTATACTTTTTGAGTATACTGTCCGGTTTTTGGGCTTATTTTTACGAAGCTTCGAAAAGTGCCTATTTTTGACAAAACAAATAAACGTTAGATTTTAACAAGAATATCAAAAATCCAAGCGAGTTTTTATTTTTCTATAGAGTTGGATGTGCCAAATTTATTTTTAAGAGTTTACCTTGTTTTAAAAACAAATTTTTGGGAAACTAGTTGGTAATTATTTTAAAATATTTCAAGCTAAAATTCGCATTATTTTTCATATATTCAATACTCCAACGTCTAAAAATGGATGAAACACCTTGTATATTGACAAACTACTGACATAAAACAAATTTAGCAGTTAAAAATGTTTCCAGATTCTTTTAACTATAGATGGACACAATTTATACGAATTTTAGTCACTCAAATTTTACAGTATGTTGTAATACGTTGTACAATATCAATTAAGAGCTATTTAACAATGAGTAACTTTTCAGAACTAGTTTCAACAAACATTGGAGCGAAAAACATTGACATCAAAAACTTAATGTGATGATTATCAAAGTCAATACGAAAACGGACTTCAAATTGAAATCATTTTTGAAAAAAAAATGTTGTAAGGGGACATTTTCAAGTAAAACCACCCAAACTTGTTCTAATATGTATCGTTTAAAAATCTTAAACTTGAAAACAATGTGTTGCGGCTAAAAATATAATAGCTCGAAAAGTGATCAATGTCACCCCGGTTTACGGTACCTAAATATATGCGAGCACAGCGTCGTTGGTACTGACAAGTTGGCTTCGTTCCCTGTTTCGTGTCTAACGACTGTAAACTGCGATGAAATTGAAAATCATCGAACCTTTATTGAATCATCTCGCTAACGGTTTTCTTTTTTAGTTGTTCCGAAAAGCAGTTTTCCATCCGTTCGTTTCATTTTTATATCCCTATCCTTCCGTAGTGAGGATTGTCCTTTTTTCGGAACTTTAATCCCCTATTGTTGTTGTTGGCAGTCTAGTGGGGGAGTAAGCGACGAAGCTTAATATTTTCCAAACTGGCATATTGATATTCGCTTGAAAAGTTTTCCTTATGAAATAAGTACGGTACACGAATGGATGGCCGAAATGATGGAAGTTCGCACAATGTAATGGTCGAGAACGATGTCTTCGAGTGGATATCCATGCCATGGTCACGGCAGGATTTGCTTTGAATATTGTAGCTTCATTTGGCAGATCGTTGAGGAGAGGAAAGATTAGGAAAGAGCATGTTTCGAAAAGTGTTGGGAAAAGTTTCCTGGAGAATGAAGACTCGTTTATATAACATGTGAACAGAAAAATCTTCTTTTTGAACAAGCGTGGACAATCTCCGTACCTTTACCCCTTACCCTTGATGTACACTAGGGTGGCAGTTATTTTTACAATGTTGGAATTTTGTCCATATGAATGGAAAGCCCAATATTTTTCTATGTTTATTATTTATTAAAACTTGTTGATTATTTTTGCATAACTTGAAAATGACTTGAAAACAGTAAGAAGATGAAATGGTAAATAACTACATTGTTCCGTCGCAGTCTAATTTAAATTTGACAATATTGCTTGAAAATTTGAGATGAAAATGCATTAATGCTTATTTTTAATTGTGAAGCAATGAAAAACAAATAAATTATAACGTGACAGATCGAAAATTCGAAAAAGTTTATTGAACTACACCTCCTACACTACACACCACCGCAGCTTGGATAGAAGGTCTAACCTACATTTTGCTTATTACTTTGAGTCTACTTTTTGAAACAGTATTGTGAAAACTTGAAAGTTTTCATCATATTTGAGAAAACACAATTGAACTTATGTAACGTGACAGATTATTTATGCTATAGAGCAATTCCATCAAGATTGATCCAAACGTCAAAAATGGTGACCATCTTCGATTCTGCTGAATTTTTTCACGTTTAATCGGTATACTAGACTAAGTATTTTCCACGGTTAAACAAACCATTTTTATTCAAGAATAATATTTGAAAGTGGCGTATGGGATCGATAATGCACTACTTTCAAAATGTATTGTTCGAAAATTGCTATTTGTTCAGCAAAACTATATGATAACGAATTGTAGCGAATTAATTCTTCTGAGTGAATATTTTTTGGTGAAATTTATCAAGAAAACAAAAAAAAAAATGTTGACAAGTGCACTGCCGTTATACATATGCGTATATCGACAGTGCAATTTCGAATAAATAATAACTTATAATTTTTATTTTGTTAACGCAAGAATAAAAATAGAAGAAACTGTAGTTGCATTATGGAGTAGCTATCAGTAAAAGAGTATTTTTAGCAACGACTTCAAGTATGCTTCTAAATTTCGTAGTATTTTCCAGTCATAAATATAATTTTCTTAAACAAAATTAATAATAAAAGCGATTTCGAAGCAAAATGCTCTTAAAATTTGTTTTCCAAAATATTTTGTTTTTCTTTCAACAAAACATTAAGTAGTGACAATACGCCCTTTTAATAAGTTATTCACAAATACCGAACATAAAATTCATATCACGCTTAAAATATAATTGCAAATAAAGAAAGGTTTCAATATAATTGCATTATGGAAAAATACCAATAAAAGATTTCTGGAGAAAATTTAAGAATATGACGCAAGTAACAATGAGAGTTTCTCTTTGGGGTCTTTCTCTTCTGTTCATTATTCGATCGTTTCGACATTTAGTACGCAACTCTTTGCATAATATTCTAGTAGAAACCGTCGGCATTCGATATGTATTATTATTTTTTAAAAAATTAATAGGAAACGCAAAGTATGAAAGCAATGAAATGAAAATTTAATATTACTTTTGTCAATCGTAATTTAAAATCAAATCAAGATTGCTCATGCTGACATCAATATAAGATTTGCTGTAATTTCGATGTTTGACTTCGCTCGAGCTCAAACATCTTGTGAAGCTCAATAGAGGTTGTTGATACATTGTATAGGGGGAACCTGGCCAATTTGAACCTAGTAAGGGTTAGTGAGCTATAGAATTGGAACGTGTCAACCGATTCACAAATAAATATTTCATCCTCAAAGCATAATCAATTGCGCACATATATTTTTCCAAGACGACTTTTTCCGATCTTTTACCGTATTGTGTATAAACGGTTCTGCGTAAAAGTACATGAAAGGTCCAAATTACCCCAACCCTGTTACAATTCGGACCACCCATTGCATTTAGATTCTTTGCAATAGAAATAAAATTCTATTTCATCCTAAGTTATTCCTATTTGATTTTCACTAAATTTCGAATTGAGAAAAGATAAATTTTCTTTGATATATAAAACTTTGCAGTAAATATACAATAAAAAGTAAGAGCTGGGCCAAATTACTTAAAAATAGGTTATGAGATATAACGTCAAAATCTGTCGATCGATTTGCGAAAACTAATGTTTTCCTAAAAGCTCGACCGACTGCGCACATTTTCCTCTCAAAGGGTTTTTTGCGATCGCGTATCAGATCGCATATACGACAAAAAGTCCGAATTGAACCAACTCATATTCTATTATTCACACACCGATTAAATGAAAACAGTTGATAGTCTCACCCGAAACAAAATATGAAATAAAAGATATGCATTTGGATTAATATATTGTTGTTGCCAATAAAAATCTTGGTTTTCGGTTCAGACATTTTTCAAAAAACGCGTTCCAAAACAATATTTGCCCCTAGCGCACGCACACTGAGAACCGTAAAATTTTGTAAGATAAAACGGAGCTACATGACAGCCATGAAAATGATATATACGCTTTTCATAATATATTATATAGCTGAGAAACACCAATTTGATAAAAGTGACTGTTCGGCACCAAAACCCGGATTCACCGGGGTACCGGTCAAGTGTGCTCATAGTCTGAAAATGGCTAGATTTGGTTCTCACACACAGGTTTGTGCCACTTACACTGATTTGGTCATTCTTGGAGTCATTATTTCAATGGATCCACAGGGCATTCATTATTGGCTTCTTGTAACCGGTTCCAGGACCCTCGGGGAAGATTAGCCAAACCTCAAATTACTTTAGTATCCCACAAGTTTTAAAACAGTTTAAGCAATGTCACATAGAGAATTTCCGTGTTATTAATAAAAAACCCCAAATGGTAAAACAGACCTACCCCAATGCAATCCGGAATAACTCGGATATTACTGGACCACGGTGGACTATGTTCCAGTAGTATAAAATAGAGGAATAGCCAGTTATAAAGCATCCAAATTGTTCAACAATATCAAGAGCTATGAATTTTCAAACAAAAATCTGCTAAAATCTCAACCCGAACATTGAGGTGTTAACTGCTGATTATCTAACAAGAGTTGCTTAGGAATTAGTAAGTAGGAATTCATACCAATCCGACCCACATCAGTCTATTTTCAACCATCAAAGGCATCGGTCACAATTATCATTGTGCTCCTGCTTCTGTCCGAGCCAGTGCAAAGCGAACGAAAAAAACAGTTACTTGTGTGCATTGTCTGAACAACAAAGTATACCGTTATTTTTATTCTTGTGTGATCTATCAAGATGACTGAGTCTCATCAACAAAACGTGATTATTCGGCCTAACACAGTTGCCATTGACTTCAGGTCTTTTCGCATAAGACCAAGTATTCGTGATGTGGAACATCTGCTGAAGGTAAAAATACAGCTTTGGTTTTCGGAAGTCACCTGCATACAGCTTGAGCACGTCAGGCATGCGGTGCTGATAACCTTCAAAAAATTCGCCCAGGCGAAAAGATTCATTTCGCAGAACAACTTAGAACACGTGCTTATTTGTGACAACGCTGAAATTAAGATCCCTGTATACATGAATAATGGGAATATTGAAGTGAAATTACATGATTTATCTCCACTTACTTGCAAAGTGGCAATTAAAAGATTCATGTCGCAGAAACTACTTCCCAGGTATTTCAAATGGCGTCTTTGTGGTGAGAATGCGGGTAGACCAACCCATTCCCTCCTACCTTACCCTGCAGTACAACACAGAAGGGGGCGATACCATTACACAGCGAGCTCTTTGTACATATCAGGGACAAACTAATACGTGCCAACTCTGTGAACAAACGGCGCACTACGGACAACCCTGCCCAGAAACTGCTAAGGAAAGCTTAGTTGCAGAAAAAATGCCAACACCCAAGCCCCAATATCTTTATCTGAACCACAATCGGTTGCCAAATTTGTGGCTGCATTGAGGCTTTTGCAGTTGTCAATAATGACAACTGCAAAAGTCTCAAACTTAACTAATACCATCAGTGAAGAAGTTGTTTTGTTTTGTTTGTTTATTTATTAAGGCTTTAACCTCGAGGGTCATTCGCCTTTTTGAAAATAATGTACATTTCAAAAATTACAAATTCAAAATTTCATTCAAAATAGATATCAAAATATATATAAACCATCGAACATTATTTTTGTCGACTATCCTGGGTGCACTGCTTTCCGTTTCTTGTGTTGACTTTCTTTCTCGGTGGTGAGCGATGGTCGGGTGTACCTTCTGCTGCTTGCTGATCAGTCTGTCTGCCTTCCCCCTCGCTTGTGTTTGTGTCCATATCGTCATCACTAGAATGGTTGTCGCTGTTAGATTTTTGGTGCTTTTTGTGTTTTCGAGTGACTTTGATATAGCCGTCTTCTTTCTTGTTTATTTCATCCCTGCGTACGGTGAGTATTGGCTTTGGGATGCCGTGGAATATTGTTGGTCCGACATTCATTTGTTGGCCGGCTGTTTGTTGTGTATCAGCAAATGTTGAAGGCTGTTTGGTAGTGGTGGCTGAAGATGAGTTTTTTTTTAGTTGTTTTGGCGCATGGCTTACCGTAGTGTGCAGTCTGATTACAGAACTGACACGTGGGCACCTGCCCAGGGTATGTGCATAGGGTTCTTTGTATGTAGTTAACACCTTGAGATGATCTGCCCTCGAAAGTCAAGTAAGATGGTATAGGTTGGTACAGCCGCATTCGCACAACCCGAACACCGTTGAGAATGCCAGGGAAAAAGTTTCTCCAAGTGTCGTTAGAGACGGATTCCACTTCTCCATACTTCGACATGAATCTTTTAATATAATCCGTGCTAGTACGAGGTGCCAGATCATGGAGGCGAATTTCCGTTAGATCAAGGTCCATATACACGGGGATCTTGGTTTTGACGTTTTCATATTCGACGTCATGTTGCATGTTGTTCTTTGCTACGAACCTTTCTGCCTCGGCTAAGGAGTTGAACGTTATTAGTACTACATTCCTGGTGTGGTGAAGCTGGACGTGTGATATCTCTGTAAGATCAAGTTCCATTTTCACCTTGACCAATTGTTCCACCTCGCGCACTGAAGGTCTAAGACGGGTTTGCGAAAAATCAATCGCGATTGTGTTCTCCCGTAATGGGCGAAATTTATTTTGTTGTTCACTCATTTCACTCGCAGTTAGCTGCAACGGAACTTTCCTGTGTCTATATGCTACACGTACACGTTAGAGCGGCGCGGCGCGGGTAGTATTTTTTGTTTGTGTGCTGTTCGCAAGCAGGTCGCTTTTTGGCTTCTGATCTGTACGAGATGAGGAAGCAGACTGGATCAGTGAAGAAGCTACCACCAAGGATGGAGTGTTCACATTCGGGATCCGCAAGGACAAAAAGCCAGAAAGAAGATCTGATCGCGAGTATCACGGTAGTACTCGAGATGATGTTACCGACGTAAGCAACAACGAGACAGACATGGGTAACAACGAAGTTGGCGAAAGAAGGAACATCTTCCCGACGCGAAAAAAGATCTCCGCTCGCAATAGCAAGTTGCGCGCACGGGATCTTACAGGCTCAAAATAAAATTAATATTAAATAAAAATGGAGTATTATTCGTATATTCCATTTTATTTCGAGAATTGTTTCATGAAAAATTACATACATATTACCACCTGCTAGTGACCAGTCATTGGTACGACCAGTAGATATAAGAAAACTATTAGGACCTCGAACGTCGTTATTTATTTGTTAAGGTTCAGTGTAATGTTCAATAAGAAAACAAAAACTACTCAGTGCGCCAAAAATACATTACACAGTCGCAATTCGTGTTCATGAATTAGTTTACAAAACCATAAGATGCCACTGATTGGTTATGCTGGTACTCCGTTTAAAAAATCTGATAGTAAGCTCATGACAAGTTCCTGAAATCATGAATATGAATAACGTTACTCTGCTAAAGAAATGAGATAGTAAACTCATGACAAAAATCACGATAATATACTTAGAAATTACGAAAATCGTGACTAACCTCGTGACATCATGAACATCGTTCAGTTCACGGCTCTTTTGTTCAATGTAGTTAATACAAACTTTCAAATGGGAAAATATACTTTTGCATATAAAATATTTAAAATAATCCATAAAGAATTGTTAAACGATCCATAAAAAAGTTGTCCTTGTTCCATAAAACAAAACTGAAAATCCATAAAACAGTGTGAATGATCCATAAAAAAGGGTGATTATGTAAAATAGAACCATAGAATGGTCGCAAAACAGCACTAAAATATTAATAAAAGAGCAATTAAAATCAACCAATGCCCCATAAAAATATTGGAAATGTTCCATAAAATGATACATTTTGCGCCATAAATTAACTGACATTGATCCATAGAATATTAACAATGTACATTAAAACACGTCGATATGTTCCATAATATCGACAAAAATGTTCAACGGTATTACAAAATGGAGCAATAAAATGTCAGAAAAAGTTCCATAAATTTGATCAAAATGTTTGCTAAATAATTTTTCTTGATCCATGGAAGATGTAAAAATGAACATTAGAAATGATTTATATATCGAACGTTAAATTATGGTTCATGGATATTTACAAAACGATCCATAAGAAAAGAAAATGTAAAACGATCCATTAATATGTGCTTATGCACTAGAAAAATTAAATTTAATGAATTCATGCGAAATTTTATGGTAAACTGAAAAAATAAGTTGTGCTTAATAATACTCATGACAGTGCACAGTGGAAGAAATCCAACCAAAAATGTAATTAATTGGAAGCCGCTGAAAAAGTATCACAATATACACACCAAAAGTAGCGGAATTTTTTGGGTAATAAAATGCAATCAAATATGTTCACCGCACGCAACTGTGACCGGAGATATGAAGCTTTAAGGATCCGGAATAATACCGGTTTTCTTCAAATCTGAGACCTAATTCGGAAGCCGCTGTAAAAGTACAAATAATTATACCCTTAAAGTTGTGGAAAACTCCAGCAATCAAAATGCAATCAAATTTGTTCACCGCACGCGCTTGTGACCGGAGATTTGGGGCTTTGAAGATCCGGAACATTACCGGTATTCATCAAATCTGAGGCCTAATTCAGAAGCCGCTGAAAAAGTTCAACGAATTATACTGTCAATGTTGCTGAAAACTCTAGCGATCAAGATGCAATCAAAGTTGTTCACCGCACGCATCTGTGACCGGAGATATGAAGATATGAAAATCCGGAACATTACCGGTATTCATCAAATCTTAGGCCTAATTCAGAAGCCGCTGAAAAATTTCAAAGAATTATACTCTTGAAGTTGCGAAAAATAATAAAATGCAGTCAAATTTGTTCACCGCACGTACCTGTGACCGAAGATATGAGGCTTTGAAGATCCGGAACATTACCGGTTTACATCAAATCTGAGGCCAAATTCAGAAGCCGCTGAAAAAGTTCAAATAATTATGCCCTTAAAGTTGTGGAAAACTCTAGCAATCAAGATGCAATCAAATTTTTTCACTGCACGCACCTGTGACCGGTGATATGGGGCTTTGAAGATCCGGATCATTACCGGTTTTCATCAAATCTGAGGTATAATTCAGAAGCCGCTGAAAAAGTTTAAAGTAGTACACCCTTAAAGTTGTGGAAAATTCTAGCGATTAAAATGCAATCGAATTTGTTCACCGCCCGCACCTGTGATCGGAGATATGGGGCTTTGAAGATCCGGAACATTACCGGTTTTTAACAAATCAGAGGCCTAATTCTGAAGCCGCTGAAAAACTACAAAAAGTTATACCCTTGAAGTTGCGGAAAGCTCTAGCGATCAAGATGCAATTAAATTTGTTCAATTTGTAATTCTTTGAACTTTTTAGCGGCTTCTGAAATAGGCCTAAGATTTGATGAATACCGGTAATGTTCCGGCTCTTCAAAGCCCCATATCTCCGGTCACAGGTGCGTGCGGTGAATAAATTTGATTGCATCTTGATCGCTGGAGTTTTCCACAACTTTAAGGGCATAATTATTTGAACTTTTTCAGCGGCTTCTGAATTTGGCCTCAGATTTGATGTAAACCGGTAATGTTCCGGATCTTCAAAGCCTCATATCTTCGGTCACAGGTACGTGCGGTGAACAAATTTGACTGCATTTTATTACCTAAAAAATTCCGCAACTTTTGGTGTGTATATTGTGTTACTTTTTCAGCGGCTTCCAATTAATTTCCTTTTTGGTTGGATTTCTTCCACAGTATTTTAACATGTGAGCTTATACTGTGAGCTAGTGTGATGCGGCTTGGCCGCATATCCGTGGCCAAGTATCCGAAGCGGCGCAAAGCCGCTGAGGATCCGTTGGACGAGGCATTGATTAACCCGTAGCTGGAATTGCAAGCGAACCAGTGGTCCTCTCGTTTGCCCGTTTTACTAGAACATAGGGGCTATAGCTAGTTAAAAGCCGACTGAGCGGCCAGTGCACTAGAAAGCGATGTGGCGTAGCCACATTAGTCAGTGTTCGTGTATAAAGTGTCCGTTTTCGCTTCATATAGTTGGTATTTGCGACTCATGCCAGCCTGTGTCAATGGTCTAATAACTCTCAGCACGCTAATATCATAGATACCCTGCCGTTTAAAGAGTTGCCATAATGATTTCAGGTTAGCTAAGGTCAGTTTCCTGACTAATGGGATACGGAAGCTGAAGTTTAACTATAATGTATGCATTGTTTGTTGTAGTTTGACATTATAACCAAATGTAATAAACTTTATTATTAGCTCGAATAGCAAAAATTGCGCATGAATTCATTTAATTTAATTTTTCTGGTGCATAAGCACATATTAATGGATCGTTTTACATTTCTTTTCTTATGGATCGTTTTGTAAATATCCATGAACCATAATTTGGCGGATTGCACACTGGCTTCATCATGTATGACTGCTGATTATCTAATAAGAGTTGCTTAGGAAGTGCTAAGTAGGAATTCATACCAATCCGGCCCACATTAAAACCTCAACAGCATGATAGCCATCATTGCCGGCCGCCCCCATCTCAATCGTTCACGGGGAAGGATAAAGGATAAGGTAGACAGGAAGTGTTGATGCTCCACCTACTTAACGGAAGGACGACGATTCATCAGACTCTTCCATAGGTGTCGCGGAGTTGGTGGTTTGGAAGGGTATAAGGTCTAGGATTCGCTCCGAGCAAGCGATGCGACCTGTAAAGAATATTTTATTATGTAGTTGTTTAGTTAGTCTTCGAGTACACGATTACTTGAAAAAGAAAACATCTTGTTTAGTTTTTGGTTCTATTTAAACTCTGGGCAGCCGACTACCGAGAGTATCCTATGTTGCCTAAACAAAAGCAATTTGAACTCCACACAGCGGACCGTGGGAGTATTGCCTAGAAAAGCTAATCTTATCTCCGTAATGGGCCGTATCGCTATCTATTGTATCGGTATTTAGACAGAATTCGCTACTTCTTCTCTACGATATATTTATTTGGTTGAAAACTACCGAGTGATAACACGTTATACAGACAGAGAGTTATGATAGCGCGAGATGTTATAAATCAAGGTATGTATTTCCTATTTCACGTATCGGATGATTTGTAAATTACACGTATACGAGCGGTAATAACGACCATTGAAAAGAAATACAAAGCATTGTTAACCTGATACACGGACTGGTTAGCAATTACGAAACTTGAAATTAGATTCATAAAAACAGACGCGGCGAATTTGCAGTACGTATTGACCCGCGATCATCGGTATTAGTCAGATTAAAGTCATGTTGCAGCTGATTTCCGATCAGATATTCATTTTTACGGTACTGTTTCCTTGATTATACCTGTTCACACCCTCTCATTCTGCTACTATCGGCAGAAGGCTGATAGCACCCAGTCGTCGCCGGTCTAAGGACCAAATGTCATCAATAGACTTAGACTCGCGTGGAGGCATGAGATAGGAGACTTGTGAGATACTTTAACAAAAGCACTGTTTTGAGTGACTTAGTGGAATGTTATATTAAACACTCTTACCGTTGTTTTACGGTAAACACAATACACTGAAGAAGGCTGCAAATCGTAGCCGAAATACGTATCTGTAACAGAAAAGTGCAATTTTGCATTTTGTTCATCATAGTGGAATTAAAACGGAAGACAACGGTAAAAGACTTGTGAGAACTAGAGATTAAAAAAAAAACAAAGAAATGACATGCTCCGTCCTGAATCCAAACTCAGCTATAAGCTTCTACAACTGAATTGAAACTCCAAACGGAACATGGCGCCTCCTTGCCATTCCAATCTCTTTAGTGAAGACTATGTTATCTCACCGTTTGACAACCTTCAAATTATGAACTAGAATCATAAACAAAAACTGAACATATTCGGGACATTCGACAGTGTTAAACGAAATGTTAGCTGTAATACCACCACGTAAATTAAACCGAAGCTATGAGACAGACGACCTGCAGCTTGTTTACTTACTTTTTTTTTCTAGCATACGAGTAATCGAATCATTTATCCTGGAAAATTGAAACCCCGGGTAGTCGAGTTTGACCTGTATTGCAAAAGACACCTTATTAACAGTTATGTGTCCAACAAAAAACACCATTCAGTTTGTCTTCACATCTTGCCCTGAGCAGAAGCAAAAAATCGTCCCGCGCAAGTGAAACGGTCAATTCTACCTAAAAATCAATCGGTGCCTATCACACAAGCAGTCCATATAACAATAGCCTATACCTACTGTGCGATTTAGTGATGAGTGGCGGTGCCCAGCAAAAAGCAACCCAGATACGGCCGAACTGTGTTGCTGTTGATTTTTCGAAATGCCCCGTAAGACCAGCCATTCGGGAAGTGGAACAGTTATTAAAAGTGCAGATGAAACTCAATCTGGCTGAAGTGAAAACCCTACAAATGCATCATATCAAACATTGCGTGCTGATTTCGTTCAATAACATTAACCAAGCTGAGTCATTCGCCTCGCGAAACAACATGCAGCACACCGCCGAATGCGGCAATTTTAAATATAGCATTCCCGTATACATCGAGAACGGCGCTGTAGAAGTTCGTGTCCATGATTTGGCTACGCGTACCCCTGACGGAGCGATTAAAAAATGCTTGCAAAAATACGGAGAAGTAGACTCCGTTACACATGAGACTTGGAGGAATTTTTTCCCGGGCATCCCTAACGGTGTTCGTGTGGTGAGAATGCGTGTGACCAAGCCAATTCCTTCATACATAACCGTCACAGCGTTAGGAAGTGACGATGTTCTCATTCATCAAACATCACTAGTCACGTACCCAGGGCAAATTCCTACGTGCCAGTTCTGCACGAAGAAGCTGCACCTTGGAAAACCTTGCGTAGAAACTGAAAACTTAACCAATCCAACTGAAATCAGCCCAGAACCATCTTACGCTAAACCACTAACAGCTGCAAAACCAATATCTTCGGATCAAACACCAACAACCAGCAACAACAACAACGAAACGAATGCCGAAAAATACGAACATACAATGACGACCGATAAGAGTAAGACACAAACTGGAACATCTGACCGCGAGCAGCAGGAAAGTAGTACGTATGAGGACATGGACATGAACGACAACGCAAAAGAAGACAAACGGATCGAACCTCAAATGGCAGTGGACAACACTGGCAATATTTCGCCCCCTAGAAAAAGGATCTCAACACGCAGCAGAAAACTGCGTATGAACGAGACAAAAAACTTAACATAGTTGTTTTTTTAATTTATTGTAAAAAACGAACAATCGGCCTCGTTGAGTTACCGCATTTGGGCCTAAATAAATTTAATAATTATAAAAAAAACACCTTTAACAGGCCAACGAGGGTACCCACAAATTGAAATGCTCATAATTATGGCTTCCTTTAACCGATTTGGACACTTTTAGATGTTATGGATTCAGGAACTCGTCTACTTTTTGATTCTGTACAATAGAACCGGAATAATGGATCTGGTTTTTGGTAATCCGGATTTTCCGGAGTAATGTTCCAGTACTAGGATATGATTTGTAAATTTTAATAATGTCCTAGCAATATGAATATCAAAACTCTTCAAATTGTCTCGGAAGTTTATTTTTTATTGTTACGGGACCCTATGGAAATTTTAAAAATGGAATGGGAATGGAATGGTCACTCACGGCCTCATGGGAACCTGCTCCGGAATGTTCGTTCCGGGGTCAAATCACCAAATGGTTCCAAAACCACGAGATACAGCCTACTAATGCAATTCCAAGAATTTTGATACCCATATTACTAGTATTCCATTGAAGTTCGCAAATAGTACCTTAGCACTGGAACCTGCTTCCGGAAACCCGGATTCCCGGGAACCGAATGAAGTAACCCGATTCATTTTTACCAAGTCCAAAAGTGGATGAGTTCCTGAATCCAAAACGGCCAAAAGTATCGAAATCGGTTGGATATTACCTTAGTTATGGGCATTTTAGTTTTGTGGGTACCCGGGTACCCACGACGGCCTGTTACGTAGTAAAAAAATTCAGGAGCCCCTCCTCACTCCCACCTTTACTATATCAACAATATTATTAACCCAAAAGCTTGACTTAGTGAAGTTCTAAGATGTCACAGAATTTCAATTTCCAGCTATGGATAAAACATAGGAATTTAATTAATTGAAACTTAAAAAGGTACCCGGGTACCTCGTCGGACACACAACGGTTAAAAAGTTTGTCTTAGAATTCTTGCACAAATACTTATAAACAACTGATACATACCGTTAACTCGTTACCAACATAAATAATAAATTATAACCAACTGAAAATACAAATCATACCTTGAAATTCTGAAAAATCGACTAGGGCACATTTACATTTACCATAATAGAAAAATTTCAAATGCATGAAGCTATCATTTCTATGCACACTAAGCTAAAGTTGACGGAGTCGAATATCCAATTAAAACTTTACACCTGTTACAACATAGTTTCTAACCTTGTTTAAGAAAGTGCTGCTATTATCGAGCGTTCAAGATGTCCGACTTTCAATTGGACTAGTGCTGATTTTGCATCCCCACAAGTTGACCATACTCTTTTATCTACTGGATCAGAGCGGAAAAGTGCAACTAGTCACAATGAAACAAAACGGCACATCACCTCCGCATCAAGCTTTTCAATGAGCACTTGCGATCCTTCTCCTGGATTGCTTTTTTGAATGCAAATGAACGACAACATGCTTGTTTTGCGGGACTTCAACTTCAGTTGTGTGAAATGGCAATACCATTCCTCTGATCATTATTTTTCAGATATTGGCCAGTCAACGATTGGATCCTCAATCACCCAGTTACTCGAAGACTATTGCAAAGCTGGTTTAGTGCAATTAAAAGGAATAGTGAATGTGAACTACCGACTTTTGGACCTTTGCTACTCTAGCAACGGAGAATTCAACGCTATTACTGTTACTGTTAAAGCTGTATACACCATTCCTCATTATTTATCTGTTATCATCATAGCCAGCATTCATTATTCCACGAAGACTCCGAATCTATTTCATTTATTCTAGTATTATCAAATGGACTGAGAGCAAACTAAGAACATCCCGGTAAAATCCATCCGGAACTTAAACCTGAATCAGATGTGTCACATGAGACAGAATTCTTGTAAAAGCCAGTCGGAATTCCATTGTTACATTACATGTGTGGCACATTGCACCGTCCTGTTTTCCAGACTACGGGCTTCAAGTTCGGGTAGTAACCAGTCTGTTAACCGCCAAGTGGAATGGCCACTCACGGCCCCACGGCAACCTGCTCCGGAATGTCCGTTCCGGAGTCAAATCACCAAATTATTCTAAAACCACGAAAAACAACCTACTGAAGCGATTCCAAGAATTTTGCTACCCATATTGCCAGCATTTCATTGAAATTCATAAATAGTATCCCAGCACTGGAACATGCTTCCGGAAATCCGGATTTCCGGGAAACGATTGAAGTAACCCAATTTAGTTTTACCAAGTCTAAAAGTGGATGAGTTCCCGAATCCAAAACACCCAAAAGTATCAAAATCGGCTGGAAATTACTTTGGTTATTGGCATTTCAGTTTTGCGGGAACCTGGGTACCCACGTCGGCCTGTTACGTAGTAAAAAAATTCAGAAGCATCACACTATCCTTTCTATATTAACAATATTATTAACCCAAAAGCTTGACTTAGAGAAGTTCTAAGATGTCACAAAGTTTCAGCTTCCAGCTATGGATAAAACATGGGAATTTCATTAATTGAAACCTAAAAAGGTACCTGGGTACCGCGTCGAACACATAACGGTTAACGTGGCATAATGACCAAGATCCTTACTGAAAATACGCCAAGTTGCTGCGTACGACAGGCCAACCTGTTGAGAAGGCACACACCTTCAGAGAGGTTTCTTTATTTTTTAAGTGGTTTAATATAATATTGGAAAAATTTGATTTAAGGGGGTATATACGCAGATAAAAAATTACTTTACAAATTGTTGCCAAAATTGATAGGCATGTATGGAAAATTTGTAGACGAAATGATTTTATGAAATTTTGTTGAAATAGCGAAATGGCTATCTGTTAAGCGAAAAAAGTTATTGGGTGAAATTGAAATACACCTCCGAATACCCTCTTAAAAAGTGTTTTTTGCCTTTCTCAATAGAAAGGTATTGCAATTGCTCTGAAAACCGACTTTTTAACGGAGGCCCGGAGGGCCGAGTGACATATACCATTCGATTCAGTTCGTCGAGTTCGGCAAATGTCTGTGTGTGTGTATGTATGTGTGTGTGTATGTGCGTCTGTGTGTGTGTACGCGAACACAATCTCACTCACTTTTCTCAGAGATGGATGAACCGATTTTTACAAACTTAGTCCCAAATGAAAGGTGCAACGTTCCCATAGGCTGCTATTGAATTTCTAATGGATCCGACTTCCGGTTCCGGAATTACAGGGTGATGAGTACGATCACGCAGAAAACGTCGATTTTAAGAAATTCTGCAATGAATGTATAATGGTGAAAATTTTTCCAAAATGTGACCACAACTGCTTCGATTTGTAGTACTAGGTCATTAACAGCCATTCAAAGTCTCTTTGGTCACATTGGCCACCATCATCGGTTCCGGAAGCCCCGGCGGAAGTATCCAAATTCAGAGTAACAGTCACATCGGTTTCTCGGAGATGGCTAGACCGATTCGAATAAACTTGACCTCAAATGAAAGGTATTGCGTCCCCGTAAATGGCTATTAAATTTTATCCCCAACCGACTTCCGGTTCCGGAGTTACGGGTTGTGGCGTGCGATCACATAGCAAATTGTGATTCAAACCGATACCCCGATGGAAGCAAAAAAGGTAAAAATTTCGCTAAAATGTCTCTCAAATAACTTAACTTTGCAGTTCTAGGTCACCGACGGCCAAACAAACTTTCGTTGACTACATTGACCACCATAGACGGTTCCGGAAGTGCCCGGGAAAAGCGGCCATCTTTCATAACTAGCAAACTCATATCAGTTTCTCGGAAATGGTTGGGCCGATTTTCACAAACTTAGTCCCAAATGATAGCTATATTATCCCCACAGATGTCTGTAACATTTCGCACGGACCGCTTGTATGGTTCCGGAAATATAGACTGAACGGTCCGGTCACACATGAAATTCCCATATAGGCCGGAACTCAAAATTTTTTTCAAAGGGGTGACCCCATGAAATTTCAGAAATCGAATTCGTATTTTTGATGCCAAACATCTTTAAAATGCATGAAACGTCGAGATTTTATGTCATCACGAAATTTTTTTTTTTTGGAAATCGACTTTTTGGGACTTTGCCGATTTTGCACCTTTTTGCCTTTCTCAATAGAAAGGTATTGCAATTGCTCTGAAAACCGACTTTTTAACGGAGGCCCGAGTGACATATACCATTCGATTCAGTTCGTCGAGTTCGGCAAATGTCTGTGTGTGTGTATGTATGTGTGTGTGTATGTGCGTCTGTGTGTGTGTACGCGAACACAATCTCACTCACTTTTCTCAGAGATGGATGAACCGATTTTTACAAACTTAGTCCCAAATGAAAGGTGCAACGTTCCCATAGGCTGCTATTGAATTTCTAATGGATCCGACTTCCGGTTCCGGAATTACAGGGTGATGAGTACGATCACGCAGAAAATGTCGATTTTAAGAAATTCTGCAATGAATGTATAATGGTGAAAATTTTTCCAAAATGTGACCACAACTGCTTCGATTTGTAGTACTAGGTCATTAACAGCCATTCAAAGTCTCTTTGGTCACATTGGCCACCATCATCGGTTCCGGAAGCCCCGGCGGAAGTATCCAAATTCAGACTAACAGTCACATCGGTTTCTCGGAGGTGGCTAGACCGAATCAACCAAACTTAGTCTCAAATGAAAGATGTTGCGTCCCCGTAAATGGCTATTAAATTTTATCCCCAACCGACTTCCGGTTCCGGAGTTACGGGTTGTGGCGTGCGATCACATAGCAAATTGTGATTCAAACCGATACCCCGATGGAAGCAAAAAAGGTAAAAATTTCGCTAAAATGTCTCTCAAATAACTTAACTTTGCAGTTCTAGGTCACCGACGGCCAAACAAACTTTCGTTGACTACATTGACCACCATAGACGGTTCCGGAAGTGCCCGGGAAAAGCGGCCATCTTTCATAACTAGCAAACTCATATCAGTTTCTCGGAAATGGTTGGGCCGATTTTCACAAACTTAGTCCCAAATGATAGCTATATTATCCCCACAGATGCCTGTAAAATTTCGCACGGACCGCTTGTATGGTTCCGAAAATATAGACTGAACGGTCCGGTCACACATGAAATTCCCATATAAGCCGGAACTCAAATTTTTTTTCAAAGGGGGGACCCCATGAAATTTCAGAAATCGAATTCGTATTTTTGATGCCAAACATCTTTAAAATGCATGAAACGTCGAGATTTTATGTTATCTCGAAAAAAATTTTTTTATAGAAATCGACTTTTTGGGACTTTGCCGATTTCGCACCTTTTTTCAGTTCAATATTACCGTGGCTGTTTTTTCTTTTTCAAAATTTTAGAACTCGAATGATGATTTATTTTCCTGTATATAGTTGTCATGTGATGTACAATAATAAAATGTAATATATGCATTTAAAAGCTTTTAATGAATATAAACAACGCACACATTCTCGTGATTCATGATTGAGAAAGGCACAATTGCACCGCTAGGTGGATTAAAATAGGTTTTACTATAACTGTTTTATTTGATTTTTTACAGTTTTTCGATGTTCTAGGAAGTTGTAGATGCTTTCAAAGCACACCTTTTTGCAGAATAGGCCAACTCGCTGTCTTCGTTTTTAAGATGTATGCCTGGTTTTTCGGTTGTTTTGGGATAACTTTAAGGGGCTACGGTTTGCAGAATATTTATTTATTTATTACATCTTCGATATATATATCGTACAGATTACACTTAATGCTATTGCTAGTGTAAATGTTAAAAATTTCTAATTGCTAACTTATAATTAGATTTAGTGGTATGGAAGTCATAAGCTAAAACAGTTTCGTTGAATCTGCTACAACATCTGTCTAGCGGATTGTTCTGGCCATATACTGTGCGGTGCCTGGGAATCAACAGAAGCGGACGATTCCTTATGTCACGAGGGGGTACAAATAAATGAATCCTTGAGAGAATGTCGGGACAGTCAATATTGTTCGACAACATATCGAAAATGAACATTCTTTGCAAGAACGTGCGGCGAGACTCCAGCGTTGGTAGTAGCAGCTAAATTTAGTCATTTGTTGTTCAGCAAGAAATGTCCTATTGATACATACATAAAACATAGGGCGATCTAAAGGGATCCTTGAAAAAATGTGGAGTAAAATGGACTAGCGTTTAAATAAATTATTTGCATTATGAAGCGTGAAAATAAATATTCAAACGGTTTACGGTTTAATATCGCCTTGATGTCAATGGGAAAGTTACAGGAAATGTTATGGGCCTTACGAAAAACTAATTGCCGTTGATGGAGAAACGCGAAAAGCTTCTGAAAATGTCGTAATAAAACAAAATAATTGTGTTGTTAAAACAAAATTTAAAATATCTCGAGAACTACTACATTTCAGAATATTTTTGTTATAGAATTTTGATTTAAAAATGCGTTTAGAATCATATTCAAAAATAAAATTCTACTTTTGACTGCAAATAGTATGAATTATGAAAATTTGTTAAAAGTTGTTAGGAAAACTTTTTTATTGATAGCTTCTTCATGATCCAAATATACTGAAAAAGCTTCTTTTATGTCTGTAAAACGATAAACATTAGACTTTTGACAATTTATGATGGGGTAACGCGAATGACTTTTAAAAAGGACATAATTACATGAATTAATTGTTTTTGTTGGAACAAAATTCCAAATATCTCGAAAACTCCCATTTTGAAAGATATTTGTTAAATGCATTTTGATTTAAAATGATACTTAGAATTATATTCTGTAATAAAATTGCAGTTTTTTATGTCAATTAGTATGAAATTTAAAAACATATATAAAGTTATTGTTATTGTTGTTAAATTATTAAAAATGGGTTTTTTTGCAATTTGAAATTTCATCATGAATTTTTGTTTTTTGTGAAAAATGACACAAATTTTTTTTCAGTGTATATTTTTTTCGTGTAGAAGTATTCATTCCCTGTAACTCGTTCTTAGATAGTTTTACTGTATAAATAGTGTAATCGAACAAAACAATTTTGAAATTATTGCGTGTAAAAACGTTAGCGCCCTTTTAATAATTGCGCTTAAGTCAAAATAATCTTATTGGCTGTGGAAAATGTCTTCTATTCCGGTGGAACCTGTAAAGTTTTATTGGAATCTAAGATGATCGGTCACGATTTTAGAGATTTTCGGACGGATCTTCGTGGAATTCCTCATCTATCCAATTTCTCGGAAGTGTCATTTGCAAATTGTGCTTGCAAATTTCGATGCAAATCAGGCCGTCGAATAGTTTTCTTACGTTTTGCTCTACGGTATCAAACAATTCGTTGGTCATGCAAAAGGAAAAACGGAGAAAAGTTCAGCAGTGATTTTTTTCTAAGCATCAAACCAATATATTTCCACTAAAACCAAATTCCAGCTCGTCATCGAAGTGCCTGCTATCACTAATCGAACGAGAAATCTACAATCTATAACTTGACATTAGATGGAGTGAGGGATATAATGTTGCATCCCAATCGGTGAGCCGTTTCCAAAGTATCACAAAATCTCAGCTAGTGTCTGCTAGTTTCGTTCGGCTTTCGACATGACAAGGACCCCAAGTACTTCTGGAGGAAACGCTGTAATGGAAATAGATTTCCAACACCAAACCTACATCAAAAGTTTTAGTCTGTCGTTTCGGTTGCATTCCCATCTATCCTGTAGTGGCTGCGGCTCATCGATAGGGCAGGTTCGATTCATTACAATTCAATGGATAAAGTTGAGAAAATTAAAATTTCCAGGTTTGTTTATACTCTCTTTCCCATCGGTGTGGGTTCGGGGTGAAGGTGGGGTTGTACGTTAAAAGCTCAGACATGAGAAGCAAGAGATCGTGAAGTTGAGCTGCTTTTGCTTCTGCTGTTGGTGGTTTATTAATGGTCAAAGTTGAAAAAGCCATTGCACAGTGTTTTAAAACGCTGTTATCGTGTTCAAAATTAATATCGTCTAAACTGTTCACTTTAGATGTACAGTTTGTGCGAAGAAGTTGTTGCCTTTTTGAATGCACTTCTACAGGAATACGCGGTTTAGGGAATAATATACCTAATTTACAAAATATAAAATTTGTTTTCCATTGTAATTTAGATAGCCACTTTAAGTTTTCAGTGAAGTTGTAGTTTGTGTTACTGGAAACAACATTTCTGAAGCCATTGTGTATTTAGCTTCAATAGTTCTCAAGTTATGGATTATTTTATATGGAAGACCCCTTAAAATCAGTGTGTTTTTGATAACGTTATTCGTCACTCTCTTACGTTCTTTGTACCTTCTGCAAAGATGTTTGCAGTATTGAAACACGTATTTTTGCTTAACAAAATAAGTTCCTATCTGTTGTTACTTACACCTTAAATAACCCGATTAGGAGCAAAAAGGAACAAACAACATCATTAGATACTTAAAGTACTAGCTTTGTAGTTTCCTATATTGCAAAATTTATTAGTCGAACCAAGTCTTCCCGAGTGTTATGTTCAAAACAAAATGCTATAAGAAGGAACATCCTTCAGTAAACAGCTTCAACTTTTGATGGTGAATTACATGGAACACGGGCATCAATAATCTGATATGTGCAATAAATAGAAACACACTAGATAAAAGTACGGAACGTGGCAAATCACTGAAAAAAAAATTGCGTTTTACTATAGGTAAATTAATCACTGAACCGTGTATTCCGGTAGAAACTCAATCATATTGTTGTTGTTGTGTTTTGACATTTTTGGCTTCAGGGACCTTGTTGCCTCATATAAACTTAATCATGAAAGCGACAACTATATTTCTACCTTAGACGCTATTAATTTTAAGCCTGCAAACGACGTTTTAAAACACTGTGCATTGGTTTGGTTCGATTTGAGTTTGCCGAATAGGAAATGAAAGGGGAAGACAATTGTCGAGGGAAATGACTCTTTGCCATTGTTTTGAAAAGTTTATTGGAATTGAGGTTGCCGTTGGGATTGTTTTAGAGAGCCATAGCTCCTATTGATGAACTTTGTAATTGTTTTGTATTCAAAGCAGACACTTGGATTGCTTCGAGTGCTTTCGAATGTTATTTTAAGCGGTAGTTAACTGATTATCATATCGACAATTTAAAAAATTAAGCGCTCAAAGAACTCGCATTAACATAACATATTCTTTCGTTCTGGGAAAATTAGTTTGTTCCACACACCTAGAAAAAATCGTGTAAATTTACGTCACCCGACCATGACATATACGAGCATCAAAAATGACATAGTTTATCGTTTGATTTTAGTTTTACATGTCGTTGAATTTTGAGAGTCACGTACTTTTACTCCACATGTGGCGTTTGTTTACAATATTAAAGGGTGTAATTTTATGGCACTGCCAGGCCCGTAGCCAGGATTTTGTTTCGGGAGGGGCTTAAACATTATTGCATAAATGTATTAATTCTGATGACTTGAAACAATCACTGGAAACTGAACGTAATTATGAAAAGTTCTTAGTGAAAACAATTCCAAAAATAAGACAATAGACACTAAAAACTCTAATAATATGTTGCCTGTTACAAGAAAGGCTATAGTGCATCGACGAATTAAATTTGATTATTTTTGATTTACAAGTTAGAAATTTCTCTAGTTACAAAAATGAATAGTCAAGAGCTCAAAGTATTAAGGGCTGCTTGAAAATGCTACGCTGCATGCTACGCTGCTTGAAAATGCTACACATTCGATACACCTTTACAATTTGTAGAAGACGCTAAATTGGAATGAAACCCGTCTCATGAAACTTTACACGCATTTGCTAATCAGAAGAACGAAACCAACGTCAAGGTTGTCCCCATGAATAGGAATATATCAGTGTGAAATCAAAGTCCTATTTTCATGATCAGGTTTCTTTCTACTATTACTAGCTCTTTGACTTCATCCGAAGTTTGCGTTAACTCGACTTTATGAAATTTTCAATTTAAATGATACTGATCATGTCGTAATCAAAACAATCCTGAAAAAAACACATGTTTTTTTCATTTGACTCTCATAGGTAATGGGTTAAAGACTATCTTCGACAACATTATCAGGCAACTCAGAATAACTATCTTTTTATCTATTTAAGTTGATTCTTTTTAGGTACTTTTTATATCATTGTACTTATGAATTAAAAATATCGTAGACTGATTTTCCTAGATCCCTAAAACTATAGTAAAAGTCAAAATGTAAAGTGAGTGCAAAAACTACTGATTTCACTACAAAGCAAGAATGCCTTAGCTCTATTGACTTTTGACAATCTTGCAAAACCGTTGTAACTTGAGAAGATTACCTAGATTAAGTAAATATTATATTTGAACATTTTGGTTTTATTTATTTATTTGAAGGTTTTATTTCGGAATTCGTGGGGTTTTGGACAATGTCAAATATATATTTCAATGATTTAATCTACTAATGGAAACTACCCAGAATTTAATCTACTGAGCGAAACTGCTCAGAATCTATTCACAAATCGAAAGAAAATTACTTAGCACTGATTACTCAATGCTTCTAATTTACATAAAATTTGGTAAATATAACATTGATGACACCACCAAAATAACTAGAGACTATAAACATAGATAATAATTTCAGCATCACTTGCTTCCGACACATGGAAGAGAACACATCGCACTTGCACCTAATTTGCCGAGGCTTTCTTTTAGAGTTGTCTGTTTTAAATTACAGCAAATTATCCGTTTCCTGTAAAACTTTTGCAAAACTCTTTGCCAATTCATTAAACAAATATGAACACTAATCTGTTTAGTAATAGGTTTGTTTGTGAATAAAAATAATTAGCTCTTGATTTTTTTCAATCATCATCAAGATTGGAAGAGATGTATGATTTCTTGAAGAAAGTTGTAATGTTTGTCTGATTACATGTTTGTTTTATCACTATTTGGGAAAAAGTTTCAATTAAAGTTGTTGCACCTAACGCAACGAAGACGAAATGAGAAGATCAGAGCGCAATTCGGAAAGAGTGTATAGTAAAGATAGAAGAGTGATCTTGAGTCGATTTAGATTGGTTGATTTTTTCCTCTCTTTGCTCTCTTATTTAAGATTATCTCTCTCATTTTATTCCATGACGAGCAAAAACGGAACGAAAGACTGTCACATACTTAAGACATGAAATCGAAACTGTTATCCCAACTTATTGACTTATAGATTCAATCAGTCCCAACATTTTAGTCCCTCTTCGTGATTGCCTATTATTTTACCACTTTTTGCCCGGTCCACTTTATAAAGAATTTTTTTTTTGCACATTTGTCGAAGATATCACGGATTTACGGATTAACAGTGTATTAGTACGGAACGAATTACTCGTAACAATGAAATGAAGCGTTAATAAAAATGGTATTGCGTTAAAATGACGCGAAATGAAAATTCTATTCTCGGCTCAATCGTTCTCAGATAAATTGAAATACTTTTTGTGTAGCGCAGAGTAGTGTACAGAGAACAGAGTGTACAGTGTGCACTGACCTAATACAGAAATTCAAAATTGTGTGCAATTCAAAAACTTATCATTTAAAAAAAACAAACTGGGTCGTGGGTCTTTTATATATTTCCTTATGTAAACAATAAAAATAATATAACGAGTTTATGTGGTTGTCCTACAGATCTCGCGCAAGCGCTTAGCCATTGCACGTGGAAACCTGTTTACGAGGCGAGGAAATATTTTTTTCCTCACCAACTATGTCTTGGGGGGGAGTAGTTCATTTCTATCTCGCTATTGTACATTTCCGTGTCATCATCGTAGTTGCTGCCTTTATGTTCGCGAATATCTTCCTTGCTTTTCGCCCTCAATAATTGCCCTTCCAAATAGATTCCATTTCTCCCAAATGTGACATTAATCTGCGAGTAAGCGGTATCCGATCTTGTAGCGGAACATTCATTTTCTCATAGTCCATATACAGAAGGATCTTAATTATAGCATTGTCACACACAACCTTGTGCTTTAAGTTGTGCGAAATGAATGGTTTCGTCTGCACTAATTTGTTGAGCGCTAAATGCCTGCCATGGTAGAACTGGATAGAGCCGGTTTCCGAAAGTCTAATCTCTATTTACACCTTCAGGATGCGAATGATCAATAATTTTATAATCACCGCATTTGGCTGGAGCACCAATTCTTGCTTCTGCTAATCACTAATCTCGACAGATTATTACAGCTACAATTAAAGTAACAGTCTCTTGTATTCTTCAGACAAGGCACACAATATAAAAGTTACTTTTTTGTTGTTCGCTTCGCACTGGCTCGAGCAAAAGCATAAAGCACACTGAATTTCGTGACCATTGCCTTCGGTGGTTAGAAATAGCCTTCTTTAACTTTTTCTCAATAATTTGTTCAAACCAAATAAGCAACAAGTTTTGTTAAAAGTCACCGGTTTTTTAAATTTATTTTTGAAAAATTTCGGGGGGGCTTTAGCCCCCTAGCCCCCCCTCTGGCTACGTGCCTGGGCACTGCGCATGAAAAGTACATCTTTCATGTAAAACTAAACAGAACACGGCTATATTTCGTCATTTTGTCAATTACGGTTTTTTAGATTATGGCAAGTTTGAAATTACGTCAATTACAAAATTCAGATTTTATTGGTGTGCAGGTACAAAAATTTTTACATATACATAATAAAGTCTTAGAAAACAAAAACAAGTTTATGTCTTTAGCATAGAACCTTTTATGGATCACGCGCCCGCCCCTTCAGTATGATTTTGATCGTTTATATGATAATACCCTCTTAACATCAGAATCTCTTGAACATTGCGATAAACTAATTTACTTGTCATTTTTTAAGAAAGTCTGCACGAAACAGATATCAATTATTTTTATATATTGCAGAGTACTGCTCATTAGTAAAATTTCTAGTCTAGTCTACGCATACACAGCCAATAAATGTAGGAATTTTGGAAAATTTCAAATGTTCATGTACAATTTTTCTTGTATACACTCAGGTTTTTTTTTACGCGGGGGATACGAGCCGCGTAAATGAAAACCGCGTAAATTTCAAAATCCGCGTAAATGAAAACCGCGTAAATTTCAAAATCCGCGTAAATGAAAACCGCGTAAATTTCAAAATCCGCGTAAATGAAAACCGCGTAAATTTCAAAATCCGCGTAAATGAAGACCACTTAAATTTAAGAATCCGCGATAAAGGGAACCTCATTGATGGATACCGCGTAAATTTCAAAAACCGCGTAAATGAAAACCGCGTAAATTTCAAAATCCGCGTAAATTTCAAAATCCGCGTAAATTTCAAAATCCGCGTAAAAAAAACCGCGTAAAAAAATACCGCGCAAAAAAAACCGCGTAAAAAAAAACTTGAGTGTATATCAATGTTTGTGGCACATATACATACCATGAGACGCAATCATTAAAGCGGCCAGGCCAACTGTGCAGCATATAAAATAAAGATGATTCAAAATTATACTGCAATGAAATTATTCATTTAATTTAATTTTTAAAATTTACTGCTCATTAGTAAAATTTTAATGAAAAACCAACTTAACCGGTATGTGTCCGACGCGGTACCCGGGTACCTTTTTCGGTTTCAATTAATGAAATTCTCATGTTTTATCCATAGCTGGAAATTGAAACTTTGTGAGATCTTAGAACTTCACTAAGTTAAGCTTTTGGGTTAATAATATTGTTGATATAGTAAGAGGGGAAGTGAGGAGGGGTTCCTGATTTTTTTACTACGTAACAGGCCGACGTGGGTACCCGGGTACCCACAAAACTGAAATGCCAATAACTAAGGTAATTTTTAACCGATTTTAATGCTTTTGGGTGTTTCGAATTCAGGAACTCATCCACTTTTAGACTTGATGAAAATGAATATGGTTACTTGATTCGGTTCTCGGGAATCCGGATTTCCAAAAGCTTGTTACGGTGTTGGGATACTGTTTGTGAATTTCATTGAAATACTAGCAATATAGGTATCAAAATTCTTGGAATTGCATCAGTAGGCTGTATCTCGTGGTTTTGGAACCATTTGGTAATTTGACCCTGGAACGGACATTCCGGAGCAAGTTCCCGTGGGGCCGTGAGTGGCCATTCTATTCCAATTCCACTTTTCAAACTACCATAGGGTCCCTTAACAATAAATAACAGACTTCCGAGACAATTTGAAGAGTTTTGATACTCATATTGCTAGGACATTATTAAAATTTACAAATCATACCCTAGTACTGGAACACTACTCCGGAAAATCCGGATTATCAAGAACCAAATTCGCTCATCCGGTTCTATTTTACAGAATCAAAAAGTGGACGAGTCTCTGAATCCAAAATATCCAAAGTGTTCAAATCGGTTAAAGCAAACCATAGTTTTGAGCATTTCAATTTATGGGTACCCGGGTACCCTCGTTGGCCTGTTAAAGGTGTTTTTTTTGTTGGACACATGACTGTTAATCCACCGATGAGACATTTAGTACTCATAGCGGGGTTGGGTCATTCATTAGTTTGCAGAACTCATACGAAGCCGGCACCCTAATAGTGGTGGGATGAGCATAATGTTTAGGGGACTCGGGGGCAAGTCCGATGCCGTGGGTAAGCCCGACACCCCACGACTTTTCCCAGATATCAAATTTTAAATCATGCAATAATAACAGGATATCATTAGTGCGATTATTATGAGCATTCCGAAACACATTGATGCCATATAGATTCATCCAACGTCACATAATAAACAAAACATGCGAAAGCAAAGTTGATGCGCACTTGGATGTTATTTTTAGTTGAAACATTTTAAGGTTTTAACAGCACAAAAGCTTTGAAAATCACCAGTATTTTTGCCGCACATTCTAATCTACTCTCCATATCATTATTTATCTGCGTTAAGGATAAGTTTGAGTATTTCAATACTGTTTATTGGGCATTTAACAAAATTGTACACTGTTGGGGTAAGACCGACAGTTTTAGGAGGGGCAAGTTCGACACGCTGTTTTGATGGTTGAGTTCATTTTTGATTCAATGCGAACGACTGGGAGTTGTTTATAGTATTCAATTACACTATTATATCATCATGTTAATATTTGAAATACACGAAAACTCTGGTATTTGCATTTATTCCTTGTCAATAAATTCTCAAGCCGACCAAAAAATTAAAAATCAAAATGAGCGCGATTCACAGTTTTATTATAAAATGAAAGGAAAATCTAATATGAGATTCTAAAGTGTTATTGAAGAACAATTTCTATCGATTGCCGGATTGTTGATCAACAGAGTTCCGAAAAATCATAACACGAACCGGATAGCTTACTACAAAAGCGTATGTTACTTCTAAGTGTATGAATCTTAGAAACAGGGGATATATTTTTCTTGCAGAATGGATCTTACTTCTTAGAATGGCGATAATAAAGCTTGAAAAGATTAAGGGGGAAAATCTTTACCATAATACAAACCAAGTGTTGAACATTATTTATTCACACCACACATTCGTATGCTCTTCCTCTTGCTGCGCGATGAAATTCCAGAAAGCATGAATTTGCATCGCACATACTCATATACACATAATTACACTTTATCACACATACACAACACATTTTTAATGAAAAATTGGACAAAAAGAAAGCTAACAAGGGTGTTGCTCTTGCCACTTTGGGGTGTCGGTCTTACCCGCAGCGTTTTTAAAATGTTATTATTCTTTATTTTTGGCAACTAATAATTTTTAATGAATACAATTTTTTGAAACGCCAAAAAAATTATAACTTGTTAAGAACCATCTAAACAATGATTATGCACAGAATATACATTTTTTTGGAGCTTTGTGGTATTTTAGAAAAATGATTGCGCTTAAGGTGTCGGGTTTGCCCCCGGTTCCCCTATGCGGTAGAATGGGTTAGGAAGAGTGGTGGGTAATAGACTGAGAGGAGAGAATGCGTTAGAAAAGAAATCCCTTATCTTAGATATTATTTTGTTCGGCATACAGTCAATCTGGTAATAAAACAGTAGCCGTCTATTTATCCACTTTGTAAAATTGTTTTGTATTCAAAGCTGACACTTGGATTGCTTCGAGTGCTTTCGAATGAATAACATAACATAAGCGGTAGTTAATGATTATCAAATCAAAAATTTAAAAAAATAACCACTCAAAGTGCTCGCATAAATAACTGTTTTATTTTCAGATTGACTGCATGCCGAACAAAACAATCTGAAATCCCTTATCTTATTTCGGTATACGAAGTGGATGAAGGGAATGCTGGTGTGAGGGTGGTTCAAAGGAGGGGGGAGGAAAGGAGGGGGATATGATAGAGGGAGGTTTAAAAATAATAGGGAGCGGTGCAACACCCAACTGTATATTATGCTCTCCACTTGAGACTTGGTTTGAGAAAATCGGTTCAGTCATCACCGAATAACCGATAAGACTTTAATTCTAGAATATGCCCGAAGCCCGGGACTCACGGAGTTGTCGATAGTGAACAATGTAGTTAAGGAATGTTTGATTGGTCATTAGTGATCTGGGCCTGCAAGTTAAAGTAATGATGCTCATTTCAAAAGATTTTTAACCTCTGTTGTTTTACTATTGTATCGGTTTATATGATAAATTCCTATGTGACCGCAATAACCAATCTGTACCTCTGGAACCAAAAGTCAGAACGGAATAAAATTCAGTCAATTGGATTACTGTATCTTTCATTCGAAATCAAGTTTGTAAAAATCGGTAAATAATCCGTTGGAAAGTAAATGTGACATTAGCTTAGGAAATTGGCGACTTCGATTAGGGTCACGGCGGGAGCACCTCAGGGCTCCATACTCGGCCCAATGCTTTGGAATATAATGTACAACGGAGTATTTACACTGGAACTGCCCAGGGGAGTTGAAATAGTCGGCTTTGCATGTTGTCAGATGTTGTCCTGACAATAACCGGCACGACCCTTGAGGAGGTGGAGATGTTGACGGCAGTGACAATAGGCATCGTGGAAACTTGGATGGCTGACGACAAGTTGCAGCTGGCTCACCTCAAAACCGGAGTAGTGCTGATCAGCAACTGTAAAAAAATCTAGTATGTCGAGATCAGTGTCGGGGGACAATCCATCTTATCGATGCGTGCGCTGAAGCACCTGGGTGTGATGGTCGACAATCGGTTAAATTACAACAGCCATGTCGACTATGTATGTGGGAAGGCTGCGCGAACAACTAACGCATTGGCAAGGATTAGGCCGAATCACGGAGGAGCAAGAGGCAGCACGAGGCGTCTCCTGGCGGGTGTTTTATCTTCAATACTGAGGTATGGCGTACCGGCCTGGGCTGCTGCACTGAAATCAAAGCGGAACCGGACGCAGTTGACAAGCACGTTTCGCTTAATGGCTGTTCGTGTCGCGAGTGCGTACAGAACGATATCGTCGGAGGCGATTTGCGCAATTGCCGAGATGATTCCCATCTGCATCACTCTGGCTAAGGACGTGGAATGCTACCAGCGGAGGAATACACGTAATGCAAGGAGACTGGTCTAAGCAGACTCGTTGGCTAAGTGACAGCAAGAGTGGAACAATGCTGAGAAAGGAAGGTGGACCCACCGACTCATCCCAAATGTATCTGCTTGGGTACATAGGAAACATGGAGAGGGGAACTTCCATTTGACACAGTTTTGTCGCAGTTTTGCACGGATGCTTCCGGAAGTACCTGCATCGGTTTGGACATGCTTCGTCACCCCTTTGCCCGGAGTGTGAGACACCGGAACACGTGGTATTTGAATACCCTAGGTTTGAAGAGGTTCGTAGGGGTATGCCTGGTATGACAGTGGACAATATCGTCGAAAAGATGTGCCACGACGAGCGTATCTGGGACGCTGTCAACAGAGTGGTTACGAGTATACTCTCCGAGCTGCAGAGAAAGTAGCGCCATTGGCTAGAACGCCGCCGGGAAACCACAAATCAGGTTTCGAGAGAAATTCCGCTGCCGGGGAACTCTCCGACAATGTAGACTAGGTCCATCGCCGGGGATCAGTTGAGTAGTACGCGTCATAGCACCGGGCTTGGGTCGTCGGGGCGCCAGTGACGTCAGGCTTCACCGGAATTGCCGGACCGACCTCGACACCCTACCGGGTAGCTCGTGAGTATGCTAGATCCACCACCAGGGACTAGACCGAGTACACGGCAACTATCAATTCGACGTTCATTGATGTATATTGCTTTAAATACTCCGACATTTCTGGAAATCCTTTCCATTTTGTTATAATTTCGGAGAATCCGACATAACGACACTTTGTAATTTACCCCTCGTCAATCTTCCCAATCGTCAAATGCATCTCACAACAAATCTTTCATTCAACTGTTCGCTTTTTACTCATATTACTAATCAATCTTGTACTCTTATCGCTACACCGTCGCTCGTCAACCCCCTGTCAATCTATCACTCACCCTGTGCATCATCGCCTGTCAACCCCCTGTCAATCTATCACTCCAACACAATTCAATCTCGCAAATCCTCTCCGCACACACTACAATCATCACCCTACACCACTCCAGACTCTCGTCACCTCCGACGTACGCAGAACTCCGCCCATCCATTTAAAGTTGTCATTCGAAAAATAACAACACACAAGTGCCCAATGTAATACGTATTGGAACAAACCACAACTGCTAGCCCAACATACCAAGTATAAACATCTTCACACCAGAGCTGCAAATTTTCACCCGGTTGTTTTGAACTTGAAGGAAGAACAAATCTCAAATCATGCCCTACTATGTTCAATTCGCAGTTATTCGTTTACATCATTTATTCAAACGGCCGAGCTACTCAATCATTTTCCATTCATTTTCGATTTCATTTACCCTGTGAATATCTCTGTACTGGGATATTGATTAGGTTTTTCAAGCAAAACTACTCTGAACATGCTTGTTACTGTTCATGTAGGCTTGTAAACGCAAATTATGTCAACATTTAACCTAAACTGGCCTCTACAGAGCAGATGACAACTTTGGTTGGTGAATGAAAAAGCATCAATTTGAAATGAAGACGTACGGTTTGGTTAGGGAAATCCCGCCAACTTGAAAGTGAATGATTAAGGGAGGCTTTGAATTTTGAATCATGGTTGGGTTTGATTGAGTTGAAAGTTGGCATTTAAAAATGAAAATTTGCACCACTGCTTCACACACACATACCGCTGTGATACAAGTAATGGGCAGATTTCCCATCCAAGAAGTGGTAGAATGTTCATATGAGGGTTTTGTAATAGCCAAAATCAACGGCATTTTTGTGTGTAGTTGCTACGCTCCTCCAAGGTAGACAGTAGAGCAGTTCAGCCTAATGCTGGGGCAGTTAACCGAGCAGTTGATCGGTTGGAATCCGGTAGTCATTCGTGGTGACTTCAACACCGGGGCTGTGGAATGGGGCAGTAGAGTAACCAACACAAGAGGGTGTATCCTGCAGGAAGCTCTAGGGAAGTTAGACGTACGATTGTGCAATGAAGGTTCTGTTAGCACATTGCGGAGAGACGGGAGGGAGTCTACCATCGACGTCACATTCTGTAGTCCCTCATTGACGGCGAACCTGGATTGGAGAGTAAGCGAAAGGCATAGTACGGAGAAGGATGACCGGCGAACGAAAGTGGAAGACGAAAGTCTTCAACAAAGACCTCTTTGTTGAGGCACTTCGGCCGAACGGCGAGACCGAGAACGTAGATGCTGCTGACCTAACAAGAAGGACTGTGGCGGCTTGTGACGCCACAATGCCGCGAAAACTGAAACCACGCAACAAACGGCAACCAGCTTACTGGTGGAACGAGACGCTTAGGTACATAGGAAGCATGAAGAGGTGAACTTCAGTTTGACGCAGTTTTTGTCCGGGCACGGATGCTTCCGGAAGTACTTGCATCGGTTTGGACATGCTTCGTCACCCCTTTGCCTGGAGTGTGCGACTGTGCAGGAGACACGTGGTCTTCGAATGCCCTATGGTCGAAGAAGTTCGTAGGGGTATACCTGGTATAACAGTGGTCAATATCGTCAAAGAGATGTGCCGCGACGAACATACCTGGGACGCTGTCAACAGAGTGGTTACGAGCATACTCTCCGAGCTGCAGAGGAAGTGGCGAATGGGCCAACAAGAAGCCACAAATCGGGTTTCGAGAGAAATTCCGCCGCCGGGGAAGTCTCCGACTGTGTAAACTAGGTCCACCGCCGAGGAACAGTTGAGTAGTACGTGACGTAGCATCGAGTTTTTGGTCGTCGGGGCGCCTGTGAAGCGGACGTCAAGCTTCTCCGGAATCGCCGAACCGATATCGACACTAAACCGGGTAGCTTGTGAGTAGGCTAGATCCATCGCCGGGGACTAGATCGAGTAGCTCGGGACGACGCGGAGAGCTAAATGGCTCACAGAAACGACCATCAGTATCAGGAGAAATCTACTGCTCGGTTTCAGGAGAACAGACTAAATCCATTGTTAGGGACTAGACCGAGTAGTTCGCGGACAAGTGAGGGCGGGAGCTGAATGGCTCATCGGGAAAGTAGAGCGAAATGGAACGAGAGTGAGACAAAGGGCTCAAGAAATTGTGGTGTTAAAACAAAAGAAGAATCGGTATTGGGAGAACTTCCGTCGCCGGGGAACTCTTCGTCGGCGTAAGTTAGATTCAACGCCGAGTACTAGACTGACAAGACCGTGAACAGACACACCCAGGCGCGGGTCGTCGGGGCGCCAGCGAACCGGACGCCCTGCTCCACCGGAATCGTCGAACTGACCTCGACACATGGCTGGTTGGCTCGGTTTCGGGAGAACTTCTCTCGCCGGGGAACTCTCCGTCGTAGTAGGCTAAGTCCACTGTCGGGGACTAGCCGAGTAGTTCGCGCACAAGTCGGGAGCTCAACGAGTAAATGGCGCTGAATTATACGAGAAGGGAATTGCGGTGCTAACTGGCACAAGGTAACCGAGTTGTGGTGCTGAATGGCATAAGGAAGTCCAAGGGCTCGGTGAACTAGACAATCTGAAGTTTGCCGCCCAGATTATCTTCGTAGGGGAGGAGCACTAAGTCTCGACTCACAGCCAGCTTTCCGACTGCCATGCAGAAATTGCCAGTTTGGTGGAGAATTGGTGGTGTGTCGAGGAGTGGTGCTGTAACCCTGCGGAAGAAACGAACTAGTAAGCAGTTGAATTAGAGTGGGTGCTATGCACATAAATACCCCTCGCCGAAAAAATGCCGTAAGGTTGTGCCGGGGAGGAATCAGGTTCTAGGCAAGAGCACTGGCGGCTCAAAGCGGAGGCACGGGGGCACGTGCCCCCCTATTCAACCAGAAAGATTTCCATCCTTAGTGGCTTCCTTAAAGAACATATTAAAAAATTTCTGTGTTTGAGTTATTTGAAAACGGCTGTCTCAGTCTTTTAGAGCAAAACGATGGTTATTTACTGCGCGACGTTTCGGCCTTGTGGTGTTGGCCTTTTTCAAGGGAAATATAAGTCTATCGTTTTTTGTTTGAATTTCCCTTCAAACAAAAAACGAAAAAAAACATAAAACGAAAAAAAAACGAACAGCCGTTTTCAAATAACTCAACATCTCATCATCCCAGTCGTTTGAACATAATTTATGTGTTTGATTTGAGAAATTCTTCGCCACACTCCACGTATGTCGAGAAATGCGTTTTTAAGCTTCAAAATTTCATTTTCCAAATCGTGTATCAGATACATTTTTTTCAAGAAGGTGTGCCCCCCCCTTTGCCATCCGGCTGCAGCCGCCTATGGGCAAGAGCAGTGGTTTTTTAGCGTGGTCGGGTGATGGCAGCCCAAACCATGAGACATTAGGGTTTTTGTACATTTTCCCTGTCTCAGGGTTTTCTTGAAAATTTTTTGCTGCTCCAAAAAAAAAAACACACGAACACGTGTCTAGTGTCGTGTTTGAAATTCTGTATGCGTACACGGAAAAATAAAACAAGCAACCGAATAAGTTCTTTTACCTTAAATTTAGGTACTTTTGAGTTTCGCATCGCTTTCGCACTTATTAGTGATGTCAAAAAAAAGAGAAATTCGACTCAGTCGAGGTCTTCCGTGGAATAAGGTACTTTTGATTTGTTTGAGGTATGCTCAAGGTTAGACAGATTCAACTTAAGTTTAAATATATTTAACTCAAGGTTGAGTATAAAAAAGCTATCAATGAGTTTCCGTAGTTAAAAGGAAACTACCATCAACACGGTTTACCTAATTTTACCTTATTCAACGATACCCCGAGATTGAATGAAGAGCTCAACTTTGGGTTGTTTTTCGTTTCCGTGTATGTTATGTTATCCGAGGGGCAATTCGATGTCATCTATAATAAATTATAGTAATAATGCTATGAATTTGATTTAGTTCAAGTGGCTAACCACATTAAAGTATTAATGTTCAGTACCTGTTGGTTGTTTAAGCAATACTAATTAGTTACCAGTGGAATACATACCGGATTTGATGTTATATGTACTTAAATAACTCTGTGGTGCTGATCTTTCATGATTACCATCTATCCGCTTTTTTGGCCCCTAACATAGATGTCTTTGGATGATTTTTATTCTTGTTTCGGTGCTTCCAAAAAATCATTTTCCACGCACAACACTAATTTATTTCACTAAACTTTTACTGTTTCCAGTGACAAGGGCCCATAATACAAAGTCGAGCGACAACTACACGTCCAAATCTCTCCCAAATTTAATCAAAATCGGCATTCGAAACGGACACAAACACTGAGCCGTCCTCCACATTGTCGTGCTGCCGGAACTCCCCATTATAAACTGGTTACTATTGTGTCCAAAAATTAACCTCTAGCTACAATGATCCGGAACCGAAAGGCTATATATCACACGTCGAAACCCGAAATTATTTTGTCTAATGATAATGATAATAGGTATTGGTTCCACACTCCAGGCATTGTTCAGTCAGCACTCTGAAGGACGGTGTCATCGAAAATTAACCAATTCGTGATGCTCCTGAAACACTATTTAGCCAAAATTTAAATTACAAATGTTCGCCATTATCTGGACACAGTTCGATTGTTATTTTGCTACATGTATGTAGTAATTTTGGACCAAGTTGAATTTAACGGAAATGCATGGATCGACCCGAAAAATAACTTTAACCGCCAAAACCGTACTTAATGGAACGATATCGCTTAGAACATGGCGACCTATACTGCTCCAAAATACGACACAAACGCGAGTCTACGCGGCTTAGCGCCACAATCCTGGTCACGGCACCAAAACTTTATTATATAAGGAGCGGGAAGTGGCGGAAGCCGCGAAGGAAGGCTGTAGGAATGACCATTCTGATTGCGGAACGGAACGGAGTTCGCAACACAACTTGGCAGGACCGAGAGGTCCTCAACGAGCCGCACGAAATGTCTTCAACTGGCTTATGGAATGCCAGACACAGTTTAGGTTCACCTTTAAACTTTGAGCAAATTTATTTTAATTATCGGGAAAATTTTCGGTTAACTTCACACAATTTAGGTCTTTATTGGCATTCGGACTCGGTACCAGTTAAACATGGAATGGGACATGAAATGTTTCACGTAAGAATGAGCATACTCTCTCTCTCCCCTCTCCCTCTCTCTCTCTCCCTCTCTCTCTCTCTCTCTCTCTCTCTCTCTCTCTCTCTCAGCGGCGCGAGTAATTTTGTGATTTAGCAGTGTGCGTGGATTCAAATGGAATTGAAGTGGAATACAGGTTGGACTCGATTATCCGGGGCTTCGATTATCCGTGATTCGATTATCCGGGGAAAATGATTTGATTATCCGGGTGTTTTGAAAAAAATCAAATTTCAACTATAATGTCTTATTATAGTACTAATTCGATCATTGCAGTCAATAGAACATTTTTTCGGGCAAGTGGGGGGTCTAGGGTTAACCTCCTTTCAAATTTGAACCTACCTCAAAAATAGCTTATATATGGGTTATTCCACGCAAAGTGACCTGAAAAAACAAAACTTAGAATCGACCTTCATGGATTGGAACCAGTTTTGAAGAAATTGTTCATTTAGAGCCAATATATAATAACCTAAATTGTTGTGTCGTTTAAACAGCCCCTCAGTCCATGGGAACACTCTTAACTGTTATGTGTCCGACGCGGTACCCGGTTACCTTTTTAGGTTTCAAATAATGAAATTCCCATGTTTTTATCCGTAGCTGGAAATTGAAACTTTGTGACATCTTAGAACATAACTAAGTCAAGCTTTTGGGTTAATAATGTTTTTAATATAGTAAGAAAGGAGTGAGGAGAAGCTCCTGAATTGTTTTACTGCGTAACATGCCGACATGGATACCCGGGTACCCACAAAACTGAAATGCAATTAACTAAGGTAATTTCCAACCGATTTTGATGCTTATGGGTGTTTTGGATTCAAGAACTCATATACTTTTAGACTTGGTAAAAATGAATCGGGTTACTTCAATCGCTTCCCGGGAATCCGGATTTCCGGAAGCATGTACCAGTGTTGGGATACTATTAGTGAATTTCAATGGAACACTAGCAATATGGGTATCAAAATTCTTGGCATTGCATCAATAGGCTGTATCTCGTGGTTTTGGAACCATTTCGTGATTTGACCCCGGGACGGACATGCCGGAGCAGGTTCCCGTAGGGCCGTGAGTGGCCATTCCATTCCAATTCCATAATTCAAACTGCAATAGGTTCCCGTAACAATAAATAACAGGCTTCCGAGAAAATTTGAAGAGTTTTGATACTCATATTGCTAGGGCATTATTTAAATTTACAAATCATACCCTAGTATTGGAACATTATTCCGGAAAATCCGGATTACCAAGATCCAGATCCATTCATCCGGTTCCATGTTACAGAATCAAAAAGTGGACGAGTTCCTGAATCCAAAACATCTAAAAGTACCTTCGTTGGCCTGTTATAGATGTTTTTTGTTGGACACATAACGATTAATTTTAACAAATTGTTTAAAAACAATGCACTGTGGATGAAATCCAACCAAAAAGGCAATTAATTGGAAGCCGCTGAAAAAGTAACACAATATACACACCAAATGTTGCGGAATTTTTTAGGTAATAAAATGCAATCAAATTTGTTCACCGCACGTACCTGAGACCGGAGATATGAGGCTTTGAAGATCCGGAACATTACCGGTTTACATCAAATCTGAGGCCTAATTCAGAAGCCGCTGAAAAAGTTCAAATAATTATACTGTCAAAGTTGCGAAAAGCGCTAGCGATCAAGATGCAATCAAATTTGTTCACCGCACGCACTTGTGACTGGAGATATGAGGTTTGAAAATCCGGAACATTACCGGTATTCTTCAAATCTTAGGCCTATTTCATAAGCCGCTAAAAAGTTCAAAGAATTACAAATTGAACAAATTTGATTGCATCTTGATCGCTAGAGCTTTCCGCAACTTCAAAGGTATAATTTTTTGTACTTTTGTACAGCGGCTTCTGAATTAGGCATTTGATTTGTTAAAAACCGGTAATGTTCCGGATCTTCAAAGCCCCAAATCTCCGGTCACAAGCGCGTGCGGTGAATAAATTTAATTGCATCTTGATTGCTGGAGTTTTCCACAACTTTAAGGGTATAATTATTTGTACTTTTACAGCGGCTTCCGAATTAGGCCTCAGATTTGAAGAAAACCGGTAATATTTCGGATCCTTAAAGCTTCATATCTCCGGTCACAGTTGCGTGCGGTGAACATATTTGATTGCATTTTATTACCCAAAAAACTCCCGCAACTTTTGGTGTGTATATTGTGATACTTTTTCAGCGGCTTCCAATTAATTGCATTTTTGGTTGGATTTCTTCCACTGTGCATGTTTTTCTTCGGATTATATTTCTGGTACTGTTTGCACTGGAATCAATCAGCGAAATATTAAGATAATTAAGATTTGCTTAGGGATTCCAAAAAAGGAAAGTTTTAACGCTAATGTTGCCATATATGCAACTTTTTGATTTTGCATTAAAAGTGCATTTTTCTCATAATACACATATCGGTTACTGCAGGCCACATAAAATGTCATTATACTTACATTGCTCGGTCGGTTTCTGGCTATGTCTTAGGATAATGATGAAATGCTTTCCAGGATTCTGTTTGGATACTTTTCAGGATTCTGATCGAAGTTTTCTTAGCATCCCAATGGAATCTATTTCGGAATTTCGATTCAATATTTATCCGTATTTCTACGGTTTTATCTCTGAATTTTGATGCAGGAGTCTAGAGAAAAGCTTGTTAAATGTGGAATCCTTCTCATTATAGAATTCCGCTGATAATTATGCTTTATTCCAGATACTGATAGAATCATGGTTCTATTTTCATTGAAATCCGGTGAAATGTTCTAATGAATATCCTGCTTTGAGTTCCAGTGGACTTTGATACAATCTTCTCCCATTATCTCCTTTAACAAGTGATTCCTGCTCAGAATTCCAATGGCATCTTTAACCCCCTTCTTGTTGATGAACAACCACGTTTCTAAAGGCTAATCACTGCGACTAACATCTTTCATTTGAGTACTAAAAGTTTTAAATATTAACATTAAAACAGAAGTTATTACAATTAATCTGATTGGGTTTCGCTGAAGCAGTGCTGCCAGGGATAGTTTCTGTTAATGGCGAAAATGAAATTTTGAAATATTTTCATAGCCTGGAAATATTATTGAAACCTCCTAAAACTTTCTAATTTAGATTGCCCTCAATTACCTTTTCCATGCAATTGGACTAGATCGGAAGGTAAATATTGAGCAGCTTATAGCACTGCAGAAGAAGCACCTATCTTTATTAAACCATATTTTTCGTGTTTCTTGACGCCAACACTTCTACGGAAAAATAGTTTCGGGATCCTACACGCGGTAGAAAAAAGTTGGTCAATTCATGGGTAGCTCAAGCAAAGATGGATGATAGGCTATGTAAAGAGGGCGCCAGCAAAACTTCTCGCTGAGGCAGTCGGGAACCTGGTAGTCCTTCACTAATGACAAGTATGAGTGGGAGAGTTTGCGAAGACTACACGCGTAGTTATTAGCTGACAATCCGGTATTGGTCAACTAAATGATGCTACAAGGACAAGGATCTCACGCACTCTTCTAACTAGAATGACTAGACATGTTAGCTATGATATGTGACACCACCACGTTAATTAAACTAGAGTCAAGAAACAGATGACCCCCAGTTTACTTACTAACTTTATTTTTTCTGGTATTCGAGTAATCGAATCATTTGCCTCGGAAAATCGAAGCCCCGGGTAATCGAGTTTGACTTGTATTGCAAAAACACACCTTATTAAAAAGTTTATCTTAGAATTCTTGCACAAATAGCTATATACTACTCATACATACCGTTAACTCGTTACCAATATGAACAATAAATGAAAACCAACTGAAAATACAAATTACACCCTGAAAGTCTGAAATTTGACTAGGGCCAAAATAGGTACATTTACATTTACCATTATAGGAAAATTTACCCTAACCATTTTATTTCCAATTCCTCAACGAATGATGCTTAAATTTATAAAATAACGCAAAAAAGTTTGATTCGATTATCCGGGTGATTCGATTATCCGGGGTGCGATTTTTTTCAAATCCGCGGATAATCGAGTCCGACCTGTACTTCATGGCACATTCCTAGTGCCTTTCCCAACGAGCCCGAACATCGTTGTTTTGACTTTTTTCACAAAAATTACCATAGCTTTGCAAATTTTCAACCGATTTGAGAAAAATCAAATGATTCAAAAAGTTGAAAAATGGTCTAACGGCAGAAAATAAAATTTTGAAAAAGTGAAATATATTGGTAATACGCAACGTTACTATTACAGCAGTTGCTGTGCGCAAATTATACTTGCAAGCCATTATTTTGAAAAACTATAAAAAATAAAACAGTTCAAGTCAGCGTAAACGAGAACAAAAGTGTTTTCTACTTCAAAATTAAATTAAATGAGTCGAATAAATGATTAAAACGATTGAATAACACTAATTGTTATTTACGTAATAAGACAACCTATCATGGCACAATCTTGCTTTGAGCAGGTTCGAATCGCTCCAAGCATTTGTCTGAATTTATTAGGGCTACCTGGTATTTTATTTACTAGATCATTCGTGGTGTGTTTCTACTCCCATCGACCCGCTGCAAAGTTCTTCGCCAATCGACGGGACGTGCTATATCGCACATTAAATACAAACTGTACAAGGCTTGCATTTGCCTTGGGCGAGATTTCTTGTACGATGGATGGTCCACGCACGGAGCAACAGTTGATATCAAGAAAGAATACTTTGCTTGCCTCTTTAAGTCGAGCCGAACAATTCATGGACTGATACGATACAGAACGCAACAAATTCGAGGTTGCTTTACGACTAGAGATTTTGGACACATTTGGCAAGGACTAGAGGACGTGCAAACAAAACTGGAAGACGGTGAAAAATCCAATGAAGGGCTGGTGAGAAACCTTAATTACCGTGCGCACTTTAAGCCTCTTTTGTTCGAAATTAAGGCTTTCTTGCACTCTAAGCTACCACCCCATCTTAATTCACATTATAAACTCCGTCACAACAACACAACCACAGGGGCCTCTTCCACTCTTACGACTCTTAAACTGCCAACAATCTGATTGCCTGAGTTCTCCTGAGACTATAAAGCCTTGCTTGCGTTCCACGACACGTTTATCGCACTCATCCATTCAAATGCAGAAGTGGTGGATATACAAATATTCCATTATTTACGGACAACCCTAAAAGGAGAAGCTGCACAGTTCATCGAATACAAGGGAATAAGTTCCGCCAACTACAAACTGGCATTTGATTCACTGGTAAGCAGATATTCTAATAAAATATTTACATAAAAAGCGCCATCTGCAGGCTTATTCGATAGTTCGGGAATGCCAAGTGAGTCGGCGTCCGCTTTGCATGCTGTTGTTGATGAGTTTGAGCGTTAAAATATTAGGACAGTTGGGCAAGTCGATCGATTCGTGGAGCACGATTTTGGAGCACCTCCTTTGTACACGCTAGCATGCTGATACGTTGGCCGCTTGGGAGGATAACACTTAGACTTTAGGAATATCTACATATAAGTGCTTGATCGGTTTTCTTCAGCGTCGTATGCGTGTGTTAGAGTCGATTTTGGTCAACCACCAGCAATTTTTTTTCCCATCGAACATTTCTGATACTGAAAGAGCTCATAGTGCAAATGTTTTCTCCCATGCAGCAACTGAGAAGATCCCGTTTAGTTGTTATGCCTGCGCCACTAGTAAAGTGTGCATCATTCGAACAGTTTTCGATTACGGAAAAATGAATTTGAAGTATTTGGATTTTGTGGGACCTGAACTGTCCGATTTCTTCCAACTGGGAAACACCGGAGGAAAACCAGCGGACGTCTTATCGGATCAACGCAGCAGCAGGAGAACTTCCAGTACCGAAGTGGAAAGTAGAAGGAGCACCGCAGTTTGTAACTGGTACGTCACTTTAACTTAAGATAAGTACACTTTGGATATTCTTTTCTTTTAGTACTGTAAATTAAAACTTCTTAACGGCTTAAAGTTCTGAAACGAATGAGACACGCTCACTCTCGTATATTGACTTTTATCTTCCTTTGTTTTGGTAGTTTTAGTCGATTCTAACTAAAACACTAAAATCAATTTACCCATTCGACGGGTAATAATTACTTATTTTACAAAAAAAAAATTGTTATACTACAGAATTTGGTCACTTTGCGAGAGACTGTATGTCGAAATTCAGCTGTATAATTAGTAAAAGACGCCAACATTCACTCCTTCACCCAGCGTTTGCCAGTAATATTAATCGGTTTAATACAAACGCAGTTCCAACTCCATCGGGTCTTGTCCAAAAATTTCCAATTTGGGAATTTACATAGTTCCAGGCTTTTGGTTCTTAAATCAAAAGACAGTTTCAGTTCATATTCCTCGTCGGCAAACAGAACCTCTGTGCTTACTATCACTCGGTATAAGCCAGTCGTTTAGCGTTCACGCAAGACGTGTAACTTTTTGGATTTTAGTTTCGTGGATTTTTTACGGACTCGTTTCTTGCAACCCGAACCCTACAACAACTAGCGGAGGACGAAGGAAAATCCTACCCTCTAGGAGGGCCAGCCCAACGAAAAGGATTTTACGTAGACGACTTTATCGGTGGAGCGCAATCAGAGGAGGAGGCGATACAACTGAGAAGTGAAATGAACGAACTGCTTTCGAAAGGAGGATTTTCACTTCGGAAATGGACATCAAACAAACTTATGGTTCTCCAAGGTCTCTCCGTAGATGATATTGGTACTCAGTCGCCGTTAAATTTTGACAAAGATGAAACTGTGAAAACTATGGTTATCACTTGGGAACCTTAAAGCGACACGATGCGTTTTAACACCAACAAAATTAAAAGAGGAAACAACCTAACAAAGCGTGCAATCCTTTCCGAAATCTCGCAGCTATTTCACCAGTGATCATTCTAGGAAAAATCCTTATGCATCACTTGTGGTTAAAACCATGTTGGTGGGATGACGTAACCCCGGAGAGAACTGCAATGAAATGGAAAAGATACTCCGAGCAACTGCCATTAGTCGAAAACTTCAAAGTAATCCGATACACATTCCTCCCAAATGCAGTAATTCACTTACATACTTTCGGGGATGCATCTGAAAAAGCTTATGGTGCGTGCACATACGCCCGTTCTATTAACTCTCAGGGCAATATTTTCGTACAACTGTTGGCATTCAATCGAGTTGCGCCCCTCAAGCGGGTTACCCTTCCGAAGCTAGAATTGTGTGCAGCTGACTTTGCTGCGAAGCTCCACACTAGGATTGTAAAATCTTTGTAAATTGATATTGATTCATCCTACTTCTGATCCGACTCGACAGTTACACTACAATGGCTGAGATCTCCTCAAAACACTTGGAAAACATACGTAGCCAACCGAGTATTAGCTATTCAATCAGCCACTCCACTCAGGGATCCATTTGGAAACATGTCGCTGGAAAAGAAAATCCGTCCGACATGGTATCGCGAGGTGTAGAGGCAGCTGATTTCCTATCAAGCAATATTTGGAGACAAAGTTCTGCCTGGCTGTCTCTCCCGGAAGAACACTGGCCATCGACAAAACTTGCTGACTACCCATCAACTGGAAAGGAGCACCGGAAGATTACAAATGCCACCGCTCAGAGTGAGATTCTACACAACCCCTATTTTGCAAGATTCTCATCGCATAGCCGACTAGTTCGTATCACATCATGGTGTCGCCGATTCGCTTATAACAGTCGTGTAAAATCACAACCTTCAAACGCAAACCAAGCCAGCAACTCGATAACCGTCAAAGAGTTAGTCACAGCGCAATGGACTCTCGTTAAACTTCCTCAGACCGATATATTCAAACCATAGATCCAGGATTCACCAAAGGTAACGGTGTTTGTAAACATTCTTGGCTTAGACTGCTGAAGCCGTTTATAGACCCTGAAGGAATAATAAGAGTGGGAGGAAGGTCGGCACTGTCAAAACATCTCTACATCAAAAACACCCAGTCCTTTTGTCAAATGTCCATCCTTATACCCGCCTTCTCGCTAAACACTACCACCTGAAATTAATGCATGGCGGTGGTGGACTTACATTCGCTGCTATGAGGGAGCAATATTGGGTCATAAACGGAAAGCGCCCAATAAGAAGTGAATGTTATCAATGCACCTGAGCTAGTCCCGTTCCTCTAAATCAGCAATTAGGGCAGTTGCCATTTTCTCATGTCTCGCCAAGTCGTGCATTCACGATAACTGGGGTAGACTATACCGGCCCAGGGTCATATTTCGACATTATTTATTTTTGTTTCAAAAATCCGGGAGAATCATGAGGAGAAATAAGTGAAAGATTTTTATAACTTTATTCGTTTTACTTTTCACAAGGGCTTTCTTTTCTTTAGCTACAATTTAACACATATTTCTTCCGTCGGAAGTGAATACCGTTTGACAATAATATAGTTTTCATTTTGAGGCCTAAAACTATGGAATGACTGTGTTCACGAAATTTGCTTTACACGTGTATAACGATTTTTAAACTTTTTTTTTTTCATTTTATTGTATTCGGATTCCGAAAACGCTGATATTTTATTTTTGAATCTGGCTTAGAAATAGCCCATTAGTTCTTGAGCTGTTGTAATGGCTTCTTGAGCTGTTATAATGGCTTTGAAAACTCGCTTTCGCAGTGTTTTGTTTCAATACTCCTCCCAAAGCATCACAAGGATCCTTTTCGCGAAAAGTTGCGAAAAAATCCATTCGACATCAATGCCGAAATCTTTTTGCATGTTGCACAAATTAAATGCCGTTATTTTATTTTGTATTGGCTTCCTAATCCATCTGAGAAAAAGTAAATCTGTTGTAAGCCTGGTAATTTACCTTTGATGAACGCTAAACAATGGGTCAAAAATAAACGAACTGCGACATAATTTTGTTTAGTGAAGTCAGCAATTACAATAAAACTAGTAAACTTCAAATCGCCCGATTCTTTGCTTTAAAATAAATAGCACAAGGGTGACTAGTACATTGAACGTTTATCCAATGAAAGCCTTGAACTGCATCCTGTAAAACGAAAGAATAATACCGATAAAAATCGGTGCAGCGAATCCCGCACAACGAAAGAATGAACGATAATTTTAAAATTAAAAAAAAATCAACATTTAACAAATCACGATTTTTGCACCAGTCTAACGTGGAAAGAGGCATGAAAATCGGTCAAAGGTGAACCTGCTTGATAACAATGTACAGAAACAGGATTGCAACATTTCACTTATGGACTTTTGGAAAACATTCTGGAATGAATCCAAAGGTCAAGTGTGCGTCAATGAAATTATTCATCTCAGATATGGTTTTCTCTGATATTTTTTTCTATTGCGTATTTCGTATACAGTAGCCTGGTGAACGTACATCCTGTGCATACTATACTTTTTCGAACTCTAGTGGAAACATCAGCTTTGGTTTATTGCTTGTGCTTGAAGACTTGTAGATTTGTTTGTTTGGTACATGATAGTAATTCGACTCGGTTCCATGTACATCTTCGAAATCTGCATTTTTCTCCATCTTGTTGCGCAGTAGGTAGCCACATCAGAGAAATTCATTTGATAGTCGTACGGATTTATGAAATGTATAGCAATCATCAGTTCATTTTTTGCCTTTTTCATATAAGGAAGACTGTGCAATCACTCTGAAACTCGACTTTTTAAGCTACACCCGGAGTGTCGAGTGTCATATACCACTAGATTCAGTTCGTCGATATCTGAAAATGTCTGTATGTTTTATAGTATGGTTAAATAGCTTCAAAACTGCATTGGCCCTAGGTGGGACTCACTTTTGTGCCTAACCACTACTAACAGTCCTCACTTTTCTTCCTTCCTTTTGTTCCACGAGACTGCATCGAAGCGTTATATCGTGGGGAGGCTGATTCAGTCTTAAGACAAAATGATACATTAGAGCGGTTTAGCTCCGAACACATATCCGGCTAATCGCAGTGGTGAACTTCCGTTAGCCATTTGGCTCCCGTTTCTGTCAACCATTTAGTTCCTGTTTTCGCGAACCATCTCAATTCCTCGTCGGAAGTTCTCCCGATACCGATACCAGTTGCGTGAGTCATTTAGCTCCCAGTTTTGTCGCAATCTTCTCGCATAGTCCATAAATCCTACTCAAAGGGCCAACCAGTACTTGGCGAGGACGGTTCGGCGATACCGGATGGAGCGTAGCTTCTGGTTCGCTGCTTCCGGTTCGTTGAAAACTCGACGACCCACCGCTGGTGCTTCACTCGACCTACTCGATCTTCTGACAGTGAAACTAGTCTGCTCACATGCGTCGGTCCGGCGATTCCAGCTGGTTCGTGGTGCCCAGTACACTGGCGCCTCAAGCAAAGCTGTGGTTGCTCTCACAGCCTTCCCCTTAACATAATCATCGTAACTTTAAAAGTTCAAATCGATGATATATTTTCCGACCGCGCTGTCTTTCGGCTGCTAGTCATCCCCACATCTGTTTTATGATGGGCAATCGTCTCCGTGTCGAGTGTCTCCTCTTCTAGCGATTGTCCGATTACTTGGAACACCACATCATCCGTGAAGCCGAAAATCGTTGTATCTCTGGGAAGGTTCAGCTTCAATACTCCATCGTACACTGCATTCCACAGCGTCGAGTCGAGGAACGTCAGTTGTGTGAGAATTTGATTGCATTGCTAGAAAATCCCCCATCACAGTATTACACTTAAAAATGGCAGCGACTACAGCACGTCTTACCTGTGAGGCGATCGAGAGCAAAAAGATGGCCGGTCGAGGTTCGGCTCGTCGTTGCTAACGCTGGTGCGCGAGCGGAAGCAGTGCTCCCAATTGTTGACTTTGAACCGAGGATAAGTACGTGGTTATGTCAATCCTACACTAGCGTTAGCGTGTGCTACACATCTCCCCCTCTCCTTAAAAAATGTGTAACTCAGCTTTTTTATTGATTAAATAAAAAAAATGTTTTCTTAGCATTCTGCTCGACAGGAAGTCTACTAGCTTGACTAGTATCGATTTAATGGCTAAGCGTTCTTTCATCAGTGAAAGAAAGAAATACTCGAACGTTTTCAACAAATGTGTTCCTATATTAGCCTTTCTCCCTCTCTTTTTGTTTCTGGTAAACAACGGTACTAAGCAAAAGGAAGAGTTATTTACAATGAAAAAGAGTAGCAAGAAGGAAATGCTGGAACAAAACATAGGCATCAATATAACTGAAATCTTTCTTTATTATACGGAGGACTTTATTTAGTCATTGATACCATACATTTTTGTCTCTTTCATCTGTTGTGAATTTTCATGCATTGAACGTATTTAGTCTATCCACTCATTGAATGCTTATTGTGCCTTGCAGGATAATCGCTCGATATGCGATTATATGAAAGCTCAATTGAGATAGGCGTGTGACAGCCGCCTATATAAATTTATAGGCAGCTTTTTCCTTGAAGCTTTCGAAAAGCACACAGTTGGCAGAAAATAAAGCTCCACTGAAATCTGCTTGCCGAGCAACTGCGGCTATATTTGATGCGCCTTTCAGACGCCCGCAATGTGAGATTTTATTATAAGCGCGACAATATTTGAAGTATATGCACAATGGAATAAAAAGACATAAATAGAAAATATCCGAACTCTGCATATTTTTGTTTCTCAGTGTATAACAGGCTTTTGCCCACCTGTCAGAAATTACTCCATTTCTAACTCATTCTACCACCCGCACTGTTGTAGTCTGGGAAGGTAAAGTTGAATCCGGGTAGGCGTAACGATCCAAGCCCCTATCCTTAAACGTCAAAAAGAGGCAAGAGGATAACGCGAATAACATTATAATAATAAACAATGAACTTTAAAGAATTTTGTTATCATTTTGAACATTAAACTAAAATTTTTATTACCAATAGGAAAGCGACAGGTATCAGATAAAATAGTTTGATATATTAATCATTTAATTTCCAGTTTAAGGAAAGCGAAATTAAGTTGATGTGCATGTTTTTTAATGAACAGACCGTACGTACTGCTTCAAGTATCCTGATGCGTTTCTTACACGTTCTCGACGGTTCATATTAGATTCTGCTGCTGGCTTTGGTACTTTGTCAACAATTGTTGATCTCTGATCATCGGGTTTCAACCAGTGGGATACTTTTTTCGTTTGTGATACGTGCCGCTTCATGATTTGGCCGTCGGCACTTTCGAGTACTAAGTTTCCGTTATTTTCTTCCATCACCGTATATCTGTTGGATGAAAATCTCGACTGTCCTTTGCTTCGTATTTGACGCTGGATAATCACGGTGTCCCCTGGTTTCACCCGACATTTTCGCGCGCCGCGACGAGAGTCTTCCCTGTGCTTTCCATTTAGTTTCGCCTCCCGGTCTCGGTCATTAAGGAGCTCGTCATTAATCATTGTTCGCTGGTGGTCAAGTAGAGGTAAGCCTCGTTTAATTTTTCTTCCCAACATGACTTCCTCGGGTGGGAGCTTAGTTATGCTATGAGCTCCAGCATTATGCGCGTGTACTGCATCGCGTAGTTCATCGATGTAGTTTGTTTTGTTTGATGAGGCGGCAGTCATCGCTTTGTTAACAACCTTCATAGCACTTTCTACCATTCCATTTTGTTGGGGAAATAGCGGTGTAGAAAATATTGTTGCTATTCCTCGTGCAGCGCAATATTCCCTATATTCCGTGCCATTAAACGGAGGTCCGTTGTCGGACTTGATGCTTTTTGGGTATCCTTCTTTTTCAAATACTTCCTCCAGGATTTTTCGGGTACATTCAAAGCTCGTAGACTTCACGGACCGTGCAATTAGGTATCTTGACCTGTAGTCGATGATAACTAGAATAGAGATACCACCAAACATTACGTAGGGGCCGTTAAAGTCTAGTGCTATAGTCTCCCAAACAACCTTTGGGGCGAAAATCCGTTGCATAGGTGTGGGTTTTTCGGGTTTGCCGTTTATAGCGCAAGTTTCACACGATTCTACCCACCTTTGCACCATGGTTGTTAATCCTGGCCACCAAATGCGCTGTCTAATAATACTTTTCATCTTTGCAATAGATGGGTGTCCCTCGTGTGCTACTCTAAGGGCTTTATTCTGTAATGCTGTTGGTATCACTGCGCAACCTGTTTTTACAATGATACCATCGCGGATTGTTAGGTCGTCCTTTACTTTGCTGTAGCTTGAATCAACGCCTGACCATTGTCCTGTTTCTAAGGCTATCAGAACGAGTTGCAGCGCTTTGTCTTTCGACGTGGCAATTCTGATTTCCTCTTCGGTGATGATGTGCACTGCATTTGCTTCAAGCGCTGCTATTTCCCACGGACTGATGTCATCGTTGAACGATTCGTCTTCACCGTTATACAACCTAGATGAAGGATCCGCTATGTTGTCCCTTCCGCGCACGTACTCCACATCGTAGTTGTACGGGCTTAATCTGAGTGCCCAGCCATCTGCACGAGTCAATGCTCGCTTAGATTCTTCACGTGACCTGTTTAGGATGAAAGCTACACCTTGCGCATCTGTACGTAGAGTAAACTGTCTTCCGAGAAGAAAATATGAAAAGTGCTCGACCCCCCATACTGCGCCGAGGGCTTCTCGTTGGTTCTGAGCATATTTCCGTTCAGTGGCCGTAAGAGCTTTGGAAGCGAAACTGATTATTCTCGGATTGCGATCCTTGGTTTCTTGTACTAACACGGCTCCTAATGCGTTTGGGGAGGCGTCGGTATACAAGATTGTTTTATCAGTATCCGAGAAAAATCCAAGGGCAATTGTGCAATGAACTATGCGCTGTTTTATCTGCTCAAATGCCTCTTTTTGTTCTGCTCCCCAACTCCATGTCTTTTTTGATGTGGTTTCCCACAGTGGGCGGGATATATCAGCGAAGTTTTTCACGTATGGACTAATAAAAGAGGCTAAACCCAAAAAGCTTCTTATTTCAGAAATGGTTATAGGTTCTCTAAAGTTTTGTACACTTTTAATTTTTTCCTCGTCAATGTGAAAACCTTCGCTGTCTAGTTGATGACCAAGAAACTTTAGTCTGTCTTTATCGAATTCACATTTTGCATGGTTGAGTGTTAGGTTGTTGGCTTGCAAAATATCCAGCACCCTACTGACAGTGTTCCTAAGTTCTTCTAGAGTTTCCGCAAAAATGAGGATGTCATCTATGTAGACAATTAGGTTGTCTATACCAATGAACAAGCGTACCATTTCACGCTGGAAAATTTCGGGAGCACAATTGACCCCGAACATCAGTCGTGTGAAGCGGTACATGCCGCTTTCCGCAAGAAAAGTGGTGAGCTCGCGCGATTCTTCACTTAGCTCTAGATGATAGAAGGCGTTGCTTAAATCCAACTTGGAAAAGAATTTCGACCCGTGAAGTTTGATCCGCATTTCATCAATCAGAGGAAGTCGGAAATACTCCCTATTTATGGCTTTGTTTGGGGCACGCATGTTCACAACAAGTCGAAAATCTGACTTGCCTTTTGCCACGGCGGACATGCCGCTTATCCAGCTAGGCGCGGACGTTACCTTTTCGATTATTCCGCGCTTTACCATGTCGTGTAGCCTATCTCGTGCTGCTTCCCTAAACGCAGCCGGTACGTTATAGTACGCGTTTTTAGTAGGTGAGACAGATTTATCGACGCTGAACTTAACCTTTACACCTGGCATTTTTGGGAAGGCATCCTCGTCGGGAGTCTCGAAAGTGTTGACACTCTTTCCCACCTGTAGTAGTTGCAGGTCATTTGCTGTGGATCTTCCTAAAAGTGATCTAGATCCTTCGGGAATAACGTGAAACATCGCAACCACGGACGGTTTAATTGCTCCTAACACCTCAACATTTGCTCTGAATGTGCATTTTATGGACATTGGTTTAGCAGAAGCGTAAGCGTGCAAGTCTGTTTGAGATCGCTGAATAATTTCGAGGTTTGCTAAACCCGACCTGAGGTCGCGTTCCAGGCTTAGCCAATCCTTTCCACCGATAACATTAACATCGGAGCCAGAGTCTATAAGCAAGCGTATGGGACTACATGATCCGATACTGCGTCGTCCAGAGTTAGAGCATTTACACTCTACAAGGAAATGAAAGGAAAGTTTAATAAAGAATATTCTTGCTTGTGTTAAAAGTATATTTAACATTTTTGTTTCATTATGCATATAATTATATTTATTTTACCTGCTTTGAGTCAATATGCGTTTCTTCACCAGAAGACTCAGCGTCCGAGCGCCTAGTGCTTTGTTTCAGCATCCTTAACCGTCCTGTCCGACATGTTACGGAAAAGTGTCCTCGTTGACCGCAAGCATTACACGTTCTGGACAAAGCGGGACATTCGAGGTTTCGGTGGTAAGCGTTGTTGCATCTTGGACAACGCTGGCGGCGTCCTTGTATTTGTGAATTTTGGCGGTTGTCTCTCATTTGCTTTCTAAAATTGTTTCCGCGATCCAACATGGTTGAACGTCGTTCTTGTCTTTGCGTGAAACCTGTATCCATTCGACGGCGCTTGGCATAGTCAAAATCAGACCACTGACGGGAAACCCCTCTCTTGTTTGATTGATACCCTCGGCCAATTTCAAAGACATTGGGCTCAACCTGTAGGTCAGCTGTTTCCGCTTCGTATGCTTCGCAGCGGGTGGATGACTGCAGGATGAGGTTAGTGTCGTGTCCATAGGTGCGCGCCGCTTTTACCAACTCTTTATTTTTCAACCCGTTGAGCAACTGCGCCCGCACAAATCGGCTTTGATCGCTAATACTGTAGCCGCATAGTTTAACGCTCCTCACTAATCGAGCATGGAATGTAACGGTAGATTCTCCTTTCTCTTGCTTCATGCGCAGGAATGCTTGGTGTTCGGCAGCCGTGTCCGTCATTGAGCGTAAGTGATTTTCAATATTTTGGATGAATGTTGCGTAACAGTTTTCATCTTTTAAACTGGGTCTCAAATTTGCAGCTTTGGCAATTGCCTGTAGCTCTTGACCAAGGGAAAGGTACAGCAACTTCGACCGGAACGCGGGATCGTTAGCATTGTGCAAGGATACCGCAACTTCAAAATTTTCGATGAACTCAAACCATTCCGCCAACATTTGATTGGGGCGAACGCCGATGGGGAAAGGTTTGATATGTTCGAGACGAACATTTGAGTGCGAACACTGTGGTTTAGTAGAGTCGTGGCTGAAATTCCAGCTTTGTTCAGTTTCACGATCTGCAGGTTGTTGAGTGCCGGATTGAAACCGAGTAATGGCCTTCGTTAAGTCTGCCAGGACTTTTTCGATTTGCTGCATTCGATCAATTTCAACGATAGTTTCATTCTCTGGATTAGTTATCGTGCTGACCTGGATTTCAGAGTGCGTGGGATCTCTGCTGCTTTGTGGGAGACCAGATGAGTCCTCTTCGCAAAACGAACGGACACTTTCAGTGCTACCTCGGCCTTTAGTGTTTTCATCATCTTCGCTGTTCTGACTGTTACTTTCCGAGCATTCACTACGTTCATCATAGTGGTTACTGTTCTCTTCGGCGACGGCGTAAGAACTCACATCCAACTCGAGTTCTTCATCACTTGAATAGGATTCACGGTCATTCCTTATGCGAACGTATTTGCCGTTGCTTGCCATTTTTTTATTGTGTTGGGACTGCTGTTAGAATTTTATTTTCAACCTGCAATTATGGGTGGGGTTAGATTGCTTAATAAGTAAACTGCTGTGTATTGTAATAGGCTTAATGAGCGGCGATACCAAGAATAGTGACTGTTACTGTTTATTTTTTTGTATTATGCTGGCATGTGTATACGAGCAATGCATTATTGTGGGCTGGTGCTGAGATTTTGTCATTTGTTTATGATTTTAACACGCGCACAATTATAGGACACGAATATACTGGCTCAAAAAAAAACCTAGTTGCTCAAGGCATTTATCTGAATTCAACGCGGTCGTCCCGATCCGCCATGCCAAGTTTTAAAGCGGTGATATTTTATGCTAGCGGCCATTTTCTTTTAGTCTTACGATTGGTTATATGCAATTATGCGATGCCATTATGCTAAAACAAAAGGAAAACTATTTGTTTCATTATTTGAATATAATGCGGTCGTCCCGATCCGCCATGTCAAACTTTATAGCGGTAATATTTTATGCTAGCGGACATTTTATTTTTGTCTTACAATTGATTATATGCAATTAGACTAGAACAATAGGAAAACTAGTTGCTTTATGATTTGAGCGCAATGCGGTCGTCCCGAACCGCCATGCCTAGTTTTCATAGCGGCAAGGTATTTTTTTTGCTGATATTTATGCGCGAGCGTTTTATTCAATTGCGATGTGGCGTACTATAAGGTGATTTTTGCGAAATATAATGCGGTCGTCCCGATCCGCCTAGTCATGCATGCGACTGTTGAGTTTTTCTTTGCAAGCTACCAAGCAGCCATTTTTTTATTACAAGCGACCAAGCAGCCATTTTGCTAGCATGAAAAGGCACGTGGTTTACACTATCATAATTCAATTTTTCTTCCGAGCAGCCATATTGTTTTTTTTTTTCAGCTTACACACGTTCACTATTTCCTTACTTTGTTTACCGCGTGGGGGATTCTAACTGGGTTCTTTTTACAATAACCGGCAGGATCGCCAATGTGAGAATTTGATTGCATTGCTAGAAAATCCCCCATCACAGTATTACACTTAAAAATGGCAGCGACTACAGCACGTCTTACCTGTGAGGCAATCGAGAGCAAAAAGATGGCCGGTCGAGGTTCGGCTCGTCGTTGCTAACGCTGGTGCGCGAGCGGAAGCAGTGCTCCCAATTGTTGACTTTGAACCGAGGATAAGTACGTGGTTATGTCAATCCTACACTAGCGTTAGCGTGTGCTACACAAGTTGTAGTTGTGATTCTCCCTTGTCTGTCTCGTAGATCAGTGTTCGGTACTGAAAGTAGCTCTATAATATCCTGGAGAGTTACTCATGCTGTACAGCGAATGGGCGATTGCTTCCCAGCTAGTACTATTGAAGCATTCTTCACGTCTAAGGGAACCACCACGCAAAAACGATATCCTTATCTCTGCTGTCTCCACAGCTCCCACAACCGTTTGGATGGATTTCACTGTAGACCTGCCTATAAGGAAGCCGAATTACATGAGATGCCGTTCTCACGGTCCGCGTACTTCGTTAGCTTGTTCAGGATTACTCCTTCTCTCTAACATTACCAAGGGATATATTGACTACGCTGAAAGATTTCCATGTTGTCCCGGTATCGGAAGCAACATCAGTTTTTGTCGCTTCCAATTATCGGATCGTTTTGAACATATCCGGGCTCTCATGTATCGCTTCACTTTTATGGCTTTCGCCATCTCGATAACCTGTTTGTTGGTAAACCGATCTTCATCTTTGTGATCATAAGGAAATTCGCGTTGGCTTTGTGGTAAGGCTTTCTTGTACAGCTTGACTGTTTGTTGAGAGCGGTTCTTGCAGCTCGCTTCCCTCGAGCTTTCTGACTTCTTTTTAATTTTAAATATATTTGACACGGCTCAATGCGTTAGCACAACTGAGCCGTGGAGCGCACCTTGGGGGTCATATGGTCCGTCTTCTCTCACGTTTTCGTTTACGTCCATGTCATCATCGGTACTGCATTCATCTTGCTCATCGTCGGATGTTCTTATTTGTTGTTTGTGCTTACCCGATCAGAAACACATAACAAAAATATTTCAAAACTATATCTCGCATTGCTACTTGTTATAAATTTCTGTTATTTTAACTACTAACGAGACCTAATTTATAACACAATAGGTTACAAAAATTGTGTTCTGTTATAATCCTGTTATTTCATTCTGATTGGGTTTGGGTCGCTATTGTAAATCCTTCTTCATCGGTATTAGACTCCTTATTGGTGGTGTTGGTTGTTGGTTCGGAAACATTTGCTGTAATTGTTGTTACTTCGATGTTGGTAATGGCAGTTGGTTTAGTGGTACTGGGGTCGATCTTTGTTGAACTGGTGTTTGTGAATGTCCGGTCTGCAGTCGTTGGTTTACCAACTGGTTGTGGTTTAACATACGATGATTGTATACCGACTTTGGTCGTATCAGGTGGAATTTCTTTAGCAGTCTCTGCGCAAGGTTTCCCGTGGTGTAACGGATGATCACAATATTGACAGGTAGAAATCTGTCCTGGGTGCGTGACTAGTGTTCGTTGAGAATATTCAACACCATGAGGTGATTTGCATGTGAAAGTCAAGTAAGAGGGAATAGGTTTTGTCGGACGCATTCTCACCACACGAATGCCGTTGCGGAGTCTTGGGAAGAAGTTCCTCCAAGTATCTTCCTTAACACTATTCATCTCTCCGTATTTTGACAGGATTTGTTTGATAGCGAAGGAACTAGTACGTGGTGCCAGGTCATGTATCTTTATTTCAATACTGTCAACATCTATATACGTTGGGATACTGTATAAAATGTCATTACATTCGATGACGTGTTTCATGTTGTTGTGGGAAGCGAATGATTCTGCTTGACTAATGTTTTTTAACATATTCAGTACCGCATGACGTAAATGGTGGAATTGCGCCGCATAAAGTACCGCAAGCTACGTTGAACTTCAAGTTCACCTTCAACATTTGCTCCCCTTCATGAATTGATGGTATTACCGGATATTTCGTGTAGTCAACAGCAACACAGTTTGCCCGCATCGTGATATACTTTTGCTTTGCATTGTCACTCATTGTTTATTCACGTATCACACACTAGGCAGAATGAATCAATTTTTGCCAACCGTCGCGCGGGTAAATTTGATTACTTGCCCTGCTATTGCAGCGGAGCGATTTCTAGCTTCTAAACTGAGCGAGATGAGAAACCGAAGTGATCTCCGACTTCTTCTCCAAGCTCGGAGGCAACTTATACGTAGATCGATAATCGTCGTATTGCACCCGGCGACCGTTCCTCAGTTTCCCATCCCTTGGTATGGTCGCATTACACGCCTTTCTTAGTAGTGCCGTGAACTCATTCGTATTTAGCTTGAAGAGCATACCCTCAAACAATGCTGTAGTTGCGGTTAGTCACCGTTAGTCGGCGACTAACCAGCTCCTGGAACCGAAAAAAAATATTTTTTGAGCCAAAAAAAAAAAAATCCGTAGGCCTTATCATTCTGGAAGGCAAATTTAATGATCCCAGCTAATTTGAATTTTGTGAATGTATTCAAACTCGTAGGGTATTGTCAAACTCCCTGCCGCGCTAGTATGATATTTTCATAAATCACATGGCGATCCCAGACTGTGTGGGGCACTGGTATGATACGCTCATAGGATACTCTCAGATACTTGAAAGCACTAGTATGATATTCCCACACCTCGCAGAGCGTTTCAACATTAGTTTGATACTTACAAGTCACGCAAGGCGCTCTCAGATTCTCTCGGACGATAGTCTGATGTTCCCATCGCTTGCAGGGCGCTTCCACACTCTCTGGGGCGCCAATATGATATTTGCAAAACTCATAGGAAGCTAGTATGATATTCCGATAGCTCGCAGGGTGCTCTTAGACTCGCAGGGGCACTAGTTTGTCATTTTCAAAGCTCTCAGGGCGCTCTCAAGCTCTTCAGGGTGCTAGTATGATATTCACAAAACTCTCTAATGAGTAAAGCCATGTCAAGTGATCCTCGAATTTTTCGCAAAATCACCGATTTTCATGAGGTATATTTTATTGGATAGGGATTATGGTGAATAGCTTTTGGTATAAATATTTCGTTAAAACACCTTTTATTTTTCAAGATATTAACCCTTAAACTTTATTGCATGATAAAATTGTAAATTTTATATCTCAAAAACCACTGAAGACAATTCAATGATTTTTTGCACACTTATGGAATGATATTTGCTCTATCTCATAAAAATATTGTTGCTGTATGATTATGTGAATAACGGTACTTTGCATCTATTTAAAAATTTAAATTATATTTTTTATTGTGATCTTCACGGTAAAAATTTTCAAAACGTATGTCAAATTATGCGGCAATCTTTCACCTTCAATAATCTGTATTGATCATTTTTCATTTTTGCTCCTATCGAGAGTTATGGAGGATTTTGTAACAGTGCGCTCTTTCAACGCACGGCCCACTTTGATGCAGTCCGCGAGAACGTTCATATTGGCAACGCCGCACGTCGCTACGACAGAATGCGCATCGCGTTGGAAGTGCGCATCGCATGACTAAAAGAAACCACATCTCTCGATTAGTGCAAAAGTGTAAACTTTTCTATATGTATTATCGAAGATGACTTTTTTCAAATATTTTGAGATGCTTTAAAAATTTTTGACCGAAGTAAACAACAAAAATTATAGTTACTTAATATTTTTTCTATTAATATAATTTAACGTTTCTAACAATTAACATCATCAAAAACACTTCTGTTAGTCAAAGTACATCTATGTTACATCCAAATTCATTTTTAGTCTACAACATTAATATAGGAAAATCTTATGACAACAGCATTTTATTTCACGTTTTTATTTTCACCAAGTGATATTACCTTTAAACAACGATGTATCTTTTGAAAAAAGTTTATTTTGTATCTGTTGTTCAATCGCATCGATGGTTTTTATCACTATTGTTTCTGTTAATTCTGTAAATTTGTGGTGCTCCAAGTTCTGGTAAGATGTTATTTATTTTATCAAATTTCAGTTAATCATCAACGATCTTTATTTATAAATCATCGTTACAGTTTTCCGCATGAACCTGTTGAGTCAACGAATATTCCAGTTCCATTACTTTGGCAAACACTATAAGAAGAAAAAAATCCTATATTCTAAACGCGTAATTGAGAAACCCATTACTATAAACATGGGATGAAAAATTGAAAATTTAACGAACATTATGTTTTGTTCATGTCCATATTTATTTTCGTTGTATTTTTTGCACCCATTACGACATATGCCGCACATGGGTTGACCAATATAATTTTTAAATTTATCACTTCACATGGATGCCACAATAACCAGATACGACGAACACATTTATGAATTTTTTTAACGGAATGAATCATTCGTGTGATCGACCCATATTTATAACATGAAACAATCGAATGTTTTTTAGCAAAGTTTGTCTATTTTGAGATAATCTAGCATTTTACCATTGTCGAGTTCTTGCTATATGGGAAACACTCGAGTGCGATCGAAACAAAAACAAACGTCAAAACGTTTTTTCACTCGCACTGATGCAAACTAAATGGACGCGTAATTTAACGTAAAGCCCGATGGCGCATGGCTGAAAAGTTGTAATGTGTATTTAAGAAAAGATTCGCAATAAACCACACTACCTCTCAGACAAATGAACTGACAATAAAATGTGGTGAAGTATGTCAATTTGCAAAAAATATGTCAACGTAGTCAACATGCTCACTGCTCAACTTTGCTCATCGGCTGCCAATATCCGAGCGCGTTTGTCCGAGGTATTGAGTGAAAGAAAATTAAATAAGTCCTGAATAAATCATTCACCTTCAATAATCCATAAAGAAAAGCTTGGCTTTTTTCATTAATCTCATAGATGCCAATTTTGCACATGAGATACGCTCCTTCAAAGCGATGCGCATTAGGACGTTGCGACGTGCGGCGTTGCCAATATGTACGTTCTCGCGGACTGCATCAAAGTGGGCCGTGCGTTGAAAGAGCGCACTGTAACTCTCGATAGGAGCAAAAATGAAAAATGATTAATACAGATTATTGAAGGTGAAAGATTGCCGCATAATTTGACATACGTTTTGAAAATTTTTAGCGTGAAGAACACAATAAAAAATATAATTTAAATTTTTAAATAGATGCAAAGTACCGTTATTCACATAATCATACAGCAACAATATTTTTATGAGATAGAGCAAATATCATTCCATAAGTGTGCAAAAAATCATTGAATTGTCTTCAGTGGTTTTTGGGATATAAAATTTACAATTTTATCATGCAATAAAGTTTAAGGGTTAATATCTTGAAAGATAAAAGGTGTTTCAACGAAATATTTATACCAAAAGCTATTCACCATAATCCCTATCCAATAAAATATACCTCATGAAGATCGGTGATTTTGCGAAAAATTCGAGGATCACTTGACATGGCTTTACTCTAATATGTTATCTTAATTTGCCGGGCGCTTACAAATTCTCTGGGGCGCTAGTCTAATATTCTCATAGATTGCAGGGCGCTCTTAGATTCTCTCGAGCGCTTTTACGATATTCCCATAATTCGCAGGGCGCTCTCAACCTTGCTAGGGCGCTAGTCTAATATTCTCATAGTTCGTAGGGCGCTCTAAGATTCTCTGAATCGCTAGTATAATATTACCATAGCTCGGAGAGCGCTTCCGCACTCGCTGGAGTGCTTTTCACAGCTCACAGGGCGCTAATATGACTCTATGGGGCGCCAGTATGTTATTCGCAGGGTGCTCTCAGACTCACAAGGGCACTAGTTTGTCATTTTCAAAGCTCGCAGGGCGCTCCGAGACCCTATGGGGTGCTATTGTGATATCCACATAGCTCGGAGAGCGCTTCCACACTCGCTGGGGTGCTATTACGATATTCTCATAGCTCGCTGGACGCTCTCAGGCTCTCCAGGGCGCTAGTATGACTCTATGGGGCGCAAGTATGGTATTCACATAGCTCGCAGGGCGCTCTCAGGTTCTCTAGAGCGCCAGCATAACATTCCCATAGCACGCTGGGCGCTCTCAAACTCTCTAGGGTAGCCTTATATTCTCATCGCTCGCAGGGCGCTCTCAGATTCTCTCTGGCGCCAGTATGATATTTCTATAGCTCGCAGGGCGCTAATCTGACATTCCCACAGTTCGTAGGGCGCTTTCAGATTCTCTGGGGTGCCAGTATGATATTTCCATAGCTCGGAGAATGCTTTCATACTCGCTAGGGCCCCAGTATGATATATAATATCATAGCTCACAAGGCGCTCTCAAGCTCTTCAGGGCCCTAGTATGATATTCACAGAGCTCGCAGGGCGCTCTCAGAATCCCTTGAGCACCAGCATGATATTCCTCGCAGGGAGCTCTCAAACTCTCTAGGATATTATGAAACTCTCATCGTCCGCAGGGCGCTCTCAGATTCTTCTCTTTCGGACTCTCTGGGGCGCTACATGATACTCGGAGAGCGCATCCTTGGTCGCTGGGGCGCTAGTATAATATTCTCATAGCTCGCAGATCGTTTTCAAGCTTTCTAGGGCGCTAATATGATTATGGGGCGCTAATAAAATATTAACACAGCTCGCGAGGCGCTCTCAGATTCACTCGAGCGCCAACATGATATTCCCATAGCACGCAGGACGCTCTCGAACTCTCTTGGGCGCTAGTTCGATATTCTCTTAGTTTGCAGGGCGCTCACGAATTTTCTGGAGACTCTAAAACTCACTAGGGTGCTAGTTCGATATTCTCATAGCTCTCTAGGGCGCTAGTATAACTGTATGGGGAGCTAGTATGGTATTCCCATAGCTCGCAGGGCGCTCTCAGATTCTCTCTGGCGCCAGTATGATATTTCCATAGCTCGCAGGGCGCTAATCTGACATTCCCACAGTTCGTAGGGCGCTTTCAGATTCTCTGGGGTGCCAGTATGATATTTCCATAGCTCGGAGAATGCTTTCATACTCGCTAGGGCCCCAGTATGATATATAATATCATAGCTCACAAGGCGCTCTCAAGCTCTTCAGGGCGCTAGTATGATATTCACAGAGCTCGCAGGGCGCTCTCAGAATCCCTTGAGCACCAGCATGATATTCCTCGCAGGGCGCTCTCAAACTCTCTAGGATATTATGATACTTTCATCGTCCGCAGGGCGCTCTCAGATTCTTCTCTTTCAGACTCTCTGGGCCGCTCGTATGATATTCCCATAGCTCGGAGAGCGCTTCCATGCTCGTTAGGGCGCTAGTATAATATTCTCACAGCTCGCAAATCGATTTCAAGCTCTCTAGGGCGCTAGAATGACTATGGGGCGCTAGTATTATATTCGCATAGCGCGCGAGGCGCTCTCAGATTCTCTCGAGCGCCAGCATGATATTCCCATAGCTCGCAGGGTGCTCTCAAACTCTATAGGGTAGTCTGATATTCTCATAGTTTGCAGGGCGCTCTCAGATTCTCTGGGGCACCAGTGTGATATTCCCATAGCTCGCCGGGTACTTTAAAACTCACATTGGCGCTAGTCTGATATTCTCATAGCCCGCAGTACGCTCCGAGACCCTATGGGGTGCTATTGTGATATCCACATAGCTTGGAGAGCGCTTCCACGCTGAGGTGTTATAATGATATTCTCATAGCTCGCAGGACGCTCTCAGGCTATCTAGGGCGCTAGTATGACTCTATAGGGCGCAAGTATGATATTCACATAGCTCGTAGGGCGCTTTTTGATTCTCTAGAGCGCCAGCATAACATTCCCATAGCACGCTGGGCGCTCTCAAACTCTCTAGATTAGCTTTATATTCTCATCGCTCGCATGGCGCTCTCAGATTCTCTCTGGCGCCAGTATAATATTTCCATAGCTCGCAGGGCGCTCCCAAACTCGCTAGGGCGCTAATCTAACATTCCCATAGTTCGTAGGGTGCTCTCAGATTCTCTGGGGTACCAGTATCATATTCCCATAGTTCGAAGAGTGGTTCCATGCTCGCTAGGGCCTCAGTGTGATACGTAGTATCATAGCTCACAGGGCGCTCTCAAGCTCTTCAGGGCGCTAAGATGATATTCACAAAACTCTCTATGTTATTAGTCTGATGTTATCTTAATTTGCCGGGCGCTTTCAAATTCTCTGGGGCGCTAGTCTAATATTCTCATAGATTGCAGGGAGCTCTTAGATTCTCTCGAGCGCTTTTACGATATTCACATAATTCGCAGGGCGCTCTCAAACTCGCTATTCTAATATTCTCATAGTTCGTAGGGCGCTCTAAGATTCTCTGGAGCGCTAGTATAATATTCCCATAGCTCGGAGAGCGCTTCCGCACTCGATGGGGTGCTTTTCACAGCTCACAGGGCGCTAATATGACTCTATGGGGCGCCAGTATGATATTCACATTGCTCGCAGGGCGCTCTCAGAGTATCTCGGGCATCAGTTTGATATTCGCATAGGTCGCAGGGCTGTCTTAAACTCCCTAGGGCGCAAGTCCGATATTCTCATAGTTCGCACGGCGCTCCGAGACTCTAAGATTTTCTAGAGCGCTAGTATGATATTCCCATAGCTCGGAGAGCGCTTCCGCACTCGCTGTGGTGCTTCTCATAGCTCACAGGGTGCTCCCTTTGGTGCTAATATGACCCTATGAGGCGCCAGCATGATATTCACATTGCTCGCAGGGCGCTCTCAGTCTCTCGGGCACCAGTTTAATATTCGCATAGGTCGCAGGGCTCTCTTTAACTCCCTAGGGCGCAAGTCCGATATTCTCATAGTTCGCACGGCGCTCCGAGACTCTATGGGGCGCTAGTATGATATTCACATATCCCGCTGGGCGCTCTTCGATTCTCTGGGACACTAGTATGATATTCCCATAGCTCGCAGGGTGCATTCAAACTCTCTAGGTTACTAGTCTGATGTTCTCTTAGTTTACTGGGCGCTTACAAATTCTCTGGGGCGCTAGTTTAATATTCTCATGGATTGCAGGGTGCTCTTAGATTCTCTCGAGTGCTTTTACCATTTTCACATAGTTCGCAGGGCGCTCTTAAACTCGCTAGGGCGCTAGTCTAATATTCTCATAGTTCGTAGGGCGCTGTAAGATTCTCTGGAGTACTAGTATGATATTCCCATAGCTCGGAGAGCGCTTCCGCACTCGCTGGGGTGCTTCTCATAGCTCACAGCGACTATATGGGACGCCAGCATGATATTCATATTGCTCGCAGGGCGCTCTCAGAGTCTCTCGGGCACCAGTTTGATATTCGCATAGGTCGCAGGGCTCTCTTAAACTACCTAGGGCGCAAGTCCGATATTCTCATAGTTCGCACGGCACTCCGAGACTGTATTGGGCGCTAGTATGAATTTCCCATATATTGCAGAGCACTTCCACACTCGCTGGAGAGGTAGTATGATATTCCCATGGCTCGTCTGGCAGTTAGATAGGTGGGCAATAAACTTTCCAAACTTACAAGGCGCTTTCAACCGGTTTCAGTATCTTTGGGGCGCATATAAATGAGTATTTAAGCTTATGAGGCGGTAATAATCTATCCTAAGTTGCAGGGCGTTTTCAGGCTCTATGGGTCAGTAGTATGAGTATGTTGAGCTAACGGGTAGGTAGTATGCTCATGGGGCGTTATGCGAATAGTCTATCCTAACTTGCCGGGCGCTTTCAGATTTTCTGGGGCGCATATACTGTATCTCTTTGGGGCGTTGGTATGAGTATTTGAGCTCATGAGATGGTAGTGGATAGTCTATCCTAACTCGTAGGGCGCTTCCAAGCTCTCTGAGGTGCATATGGCGTATTTCTGTGGTATATTTTCTAGCTCAGGCGCAATGAAAAATCAAACTGATTAAAAAGAATTCTTGTTAGGTGCTTTTATGGTGTTCATAGTGAATAGTTTGAATGTTTGTGGGGGCAGTAGATCATACGCTAGCCAAACACGCAGGGTACAAATAAACTGATTCAACCATCATGTAGGTTTGTCGGGCACTTTTATAATCATACTATAAATGCTTTTAAAATTTAATCATTGGCTTGCGTGTAACACCCGTTTTTTGTGCGAATTTTAATACTGTACTGACGAATGAAGCCATCATATTGATAACGATTTTAACGCAATCCATTTTTTGCATGCGGAGGTATTAATAAAATTTACTTGAACCTTTATTATGTGATTAATGAAGACCATATCTTAGCCCCTCCACTAAATCGCTCAAAAGCTTTGATTTTTTTGTTAATTGTAGAAGATCATGTCTCTTAAGGCACGCATCTGCTCTCATTGCATAATCACTGATACACTGATTTCAAAATATCCCTTTTTTAAAACAACTTTAATGATGAATACAATAATTACTAATCTGTCAAACGTAATACCCTTCAAATCTGGCTGTTTATGACGATAACATCTGAATATTAAGGCCACTTATGTTGCTATGCTAGCTGCATCAGTCATTTTACAACAATTTGAAAGAAACCTGTAAATTTTCATTGAATCTGATGTAGTAAAACGTGTCGTTCAAATATATCTAACAAAAAGCATCTTTCAAATATAACATCGCGATATGAACATATCGTAATTAGATAAAAAAGAACCAGAAAAAACAGGGAGGTAGCGGAATGGGCTTGAACCGGCCAATTACCACCAACCATTTGTATACTCCGTAGCGCGTTTTCGAACCATACCGTACCAACAGACAGTCACTTGGTTGAAATATAACATACATGAACTTCTTCTGAGTGCCATAAGTTCACCGAGTTACGACTAGTAATTTTAGGGGAATTACGAATAAAACCGATCCCCTGCGACTTTCTCCATAAATAAATTTTTTCTTCATTTTATTATGACAGGTTATTATTTGTACGATTATGTACAGCATTTGAAGACAAATTAAACTTTCATTAGTACGTCAAATGTCACAAAAAAACAAAACAAACGACAGCAATGTTAATCGTCCGGATGTTAGATTTTGCTGGTGGATGTTATGGTTTTAATCAAATTAACCCTCTAGTTCCCAACACCGCCTCTAGGCGGTCTCTTTAAAAATCTAAATAAAACTACTAAAACATGATTGTCTTTTGTCATCCGCACTAGTATTTCTTCCCAACGCTCACACCTTTCATACACACACATTGTTTGAATGATCGTAGCTTTCTGTTAAAGGAAATTGAAGCTCAAACTTGAAATTTCGAGAAAAACGTGGAAAAAAAACTATTTTGTGTTTAGTGGTAATCTTCATTAAACAAATTTTAACTATTTTTGGAAATTTTAACAACAAATTTTTTTTTTTGGGTAGCCTGTAGCATTTTACTTTTTTTTGTTTTGCTGAGCTGTAACAAAAACATGCTATCGTCGAAAGCAATTATCCCTGCAAAGTTAGGCTCCATTTAGAAAGTTTCATCTGGTGATTAGGGACCATTCATAAATTACGTAACGCGTTTAGGGGGGTACGAAAAGTTGTGACATATGGGGGAGAGGGAGTAAGCCAGATCGTTACGAAACAATTTTTTTTCGAGGAATTTGTTACGTAATAGGGGAGGGGGGATAGAGAAATTTATGACAACTTGTTACATGGGGGGAGGAAGGAGTCAATTTTGGGCAATTTTTGCGTTACGTAATTTATGAATGGTCCCTTACCTATCATTGAGAATGGCATTGGCTTTAAATTTCCAAGCACAAACGTGGTTGGAACACTTCAGTGAACCACCTGTTTCTTCTCTTTTTTCTTTTAGACAATACGGTGCACATGCGCCGGGCATGTCATGCTTGTGGATAAGGGCCATTAATAAATTACGTAACGTAAAAATTGCCCAAAATTGTCTCCCCCCATGTAACAAATTGTCACAAATGTCTCCATCCTCCCTCTTCTATTATGTTATTCATTGAATTTTTTTTTTCTTCGGTGAAAACATATTACGTAACGATCTAGCTTACTCCCCCTCCCCCTATGTCACAACATGTCACAACTTGTCGTACCCCCTCCCCCCTAAAAGCGTTATGTAATTTATGAATCGTCCCTAAACAACTGTTTTCTTCGTTCCTTAGAGCGTTGCAGTAGTTCTGTGTAAGGGTTGGGGTTTAGAGAAAAAAGAGGCATGAGTTCTCGCTCCTCCGAGTTTTGTTAATATTTTTTTCATCAGCTTATATGTCAAACATAAACTTTCAGAAACAAATAATATAGGGGAGCCCGGGGCTAGTTGGCGGTTGGGGTAAGTTGGCGGAACCGCTTTTTCTCCGTTTCTATTAGACATAAAGCGTTGTCTCTCGTTGTGTACCTTAAGTAATGTGAAACGCATTATCCAATGTGTTTTTGTTGCGAAACATTATGTTTTGTAGAAGCTGTGGACGAAATTGTGTTTTTGAGCACAATTTGTAAATTTTCTTAATTTTAAACATTTTGTGTAATTTAAGGTCCCGAACGATTATATTTTTCGGTAGTGCGTGAAAAGAGGCTTCAGCATCCGTATAGATATTATGCCTATTCATACCCAAAAGTAATTTTTTAAATCCTTTTTTATAAAATATGCGGTTGGGGTAAGTTGGCGGTAACGCACACGGGGTAAGTAGGCGGTACTATTGATAGTGCAAAAATAGTCATCATATATTTTAATTTCTGGAATTCACTCCAAAGTAAGAGAAACTTCAATAAAATGGAATTGAAGAATTTCGTAAATTTGCTTTTGAATATGGAGTACGCGTCGAAGTCAAAATGACAGGGTATTGAAACTGAAATATAATGAGATATGTCGAATACTATACAGTTTTATTGAAAAGACAATCGGCACATTCCATATGGACCACTTTTGTGATTGTATTCCTAATGAATTGCTTATTTTCTGGCAGTCCGCCAACTTACCCCATGCATACCGCCAACTTACCCCGAGGCTTTTCCGCGTTACTTTTTTTGTCTCTAGAAATGACAACGTATCAAACATTTTAATAAAATTCAGAGATGTTGCCAACAGTCTACTATTTCATGCAACGTGTTCTATTTTGCAAGATCTACCAAAGTCAAAGCAGTAAAAAATGAAAACTGAAAACACCGCCAACTAGCCCCGGTCTCCCCTGCCGTTAGTAGCACAGCTGGCTGGTTGGCTGGCTTGATTGCAGAGGGGAAAGGAGCTCTCTGGCCCGGAACTTCATTCTCATTCAAAAGTTCGGTATGGCTTGACGTCGCAGGTAAATAACTCTTACGTATGCGTTGGTGACCAACTGACATAAAAATAAATTCGCGTTAAACAATTACCAAGACTTGAACCGACAATTAATATCTCACCAAAGAAACCCCTTTACTAACTGCGCTATAGCGATACATGACAGTGTCTTCGCAAAGTGACATACATAAGTTTCGCTTGAGCGTGAACGATTCAAGCGTATTGAGCTGCGGCCCGTGCATGGCATGGGTATGGGACATTGCAAGTTGACGTCATATGAGTAAAAATGCTCGAAGATATGACACGCTCACTTGCACTGAATCGGAATAAAAAAAATTCGAAGTCCATGTAAACAAGCTCGCTGAGCTGTCATTTTTTCGAGCATTTTTACTCATACGACGTCATCTTGCAATGTCCCATACCAATGCATGCACGAGCAGAAGCTCTGCGCTTAGATCGTTCACGCTCAAGCGAAACTTATGTATGCCACTTTGCCATCACGCTGTTATGTATCGCGTTAGCTCAGTTAGTAAAGGGGTGTCTTCGGTGAGACAATGATTGTCGGTTCAAGTCTCTTGGGTAAATTATTTTAACGCGAATTTCTTTTTATGTCAGTATGGTCACCAACACATACGTAAGAGTAATTTGCCTGCGGCTTTAAGCCATATCGAACTGTTATGAGAAATAAGTTCTTGGTCAGATAGCTCCTTCCCCTCTGCAATCAAGCCAGCCAGCCAGCCGGTGCTGTGCTACTACGCGGTATGTTAGTTGTTTCTGAAATTTCATGTTTGACTATACTTATACAGCTCATGAAAAAAAACAAAACTCGGAAGCCCGAAACTCATGCCTCTTTGCATATCTAAGCTCAAACTTTTACACAGAACTACTCCAACGCTCTTTGGAGCGAAGAAAAAAGTCGTTTAAGAACAAACATGACATGCCCTTCCCCCCCGCATTGGAAAAAAGAAAAAAAGGTGGTTCGCGGAAGTGTTCCAATCACGTTTTTGCTTTGAAATTTAAAACCAATACCATTTAGTCTATAGAATTCGTTGTGGTGGTTCTGACATTGTGCCCACCAAGTCCGCTCCCGTCTTTTTCGCGTTTGCACGCACGATTAAATTAACTACGTTTGATATTTGGTATACTCCAATAATTATTAACAAGTTCGCCCTATACGTTGGAATTTTTATTGAGAGATTCACTGAAACGTACACGCCGCACCAACTGCTTCTTAAATGCCGCTGTAAGGTTGCCAGTAAGCTTTTGGTGTAACTAGCAATTGTATTTGCTATTTGCGCTTGGAATTTAGTATGTAGCGGTAATAATAAGCCTCCCATTTTGTTTTAAACGCAAGCACAATTTTTAAAACAGAATTTGATTGATTAGTTTATCTCATTTAACCAATTTTATCAATTCTGTAATCTAAAAGGACTTTTCAATTCAGAATGAACGTTGTGAATTTGGCACCACTTGCACCTGGTATAATCAACCTGCATAACGCAGTGCTGTTTTCTGGAACAATATGTGTTATCCTTTAGCCCTTCTCCTTTTGTGGCACAGACCTGTTGGTTCATATTTATTTAGCCCTTCGTTATGCAAAATCACGATATTATGACAGATGGGCTAAGCGCGGCGTATCATGGAGCGCGGCCGTTCCTTTCAATCGGGAAAGGCCGCGTGGAATTTTGGGGAAATTCGCTAATAATTAGGATGAAAATAATGTTTTATGCTTATAAAAGTTATTCATCTTTGTATGCAAAACCCTTCGTTCATAATTTAGGAAGTATTTCTAAACAAATCAATTGTGCGAATGCTCTGTGCACGATTACATTTTCACTGGATACATTTCAAGATAAATGCCGTAGCTTCGTCAGTTTTAACTATTTTCACATACATGTTTAACAAACAAATTTTCATATTTAAATTTGTGTAGACAGTTTCCTCTGTGTTCTAAAAATGTACAATGCTAACTCCGGCAGATACTAGTACAGTGTACAACTTTTCCAAGAAAAGTAATAGGCTACGACTTCTGGTTCAAAAGTTATTCTGTATACCCACAGTGTCTATATCGTTCAAGAAAATTGAATTTATCTGAATACCCTGGCTGATATTGCAAACAAGTTAACCAACCTCTCATTATAAAATTATGATGATGACAGAGGAACAACATCTCATAGTAATTTTCTGGCTAATAAAATTTTAAATGGTTTAACCTGTAGGAGAAGTATAATTAAAACCGATACCAAAAGCTTTAGATACCTTTTCTGAGTTGTCACAAAACCAATAAAATTATATTTTTTGTTTAGAATACTTGTTTGGAAGGTTCTTGGCAAGACCTATTTTTGTGAGGTCCTCAAAAAAAAATTTAATAAAAAATAATTTTCGCTGCACTTTATCATTGAAAATGTTATATGTACGTGTGTTCAAAGTGAAAGTAAGTGTGATGTATAGATAAGCATATGTGATACAAATATGTGCATATTGTAGCTTCATCACGTAGTAAAAGGAAGAGAGTGCAAAAGTTTAGTGTTATAAGCAAGAGTATTTCATCCTATATGATTTTTTCATGGTATGGATGTTTTCAAATAATCCTTCCAAACATCATTGCAATCTTCATAAGATATTTTGGCTGAAAGTTGAATGAATAGCGCGCAAGTCTCGGGCAGAATGACAGATAATATTTCGTGCAGTGCCGTTGGACCTTTGTCCAACTGAAAAACATCTGAACGCCAAAATCTCATGTCAAATTTGCTTTGACAATCTATTTATTAATCTTTTACACTACTAACGTCTTCTTTGGAGAGTTTTTGACATTTGTCAGTTGGTCCAACTAGCGAATCAAATTCGTTAGTTGGACATAGGCTGTGGGCCAACCAGTGAATCACAACTGTATATTCCTCATTCATGACTATAATACAACCCGTGCAAAAACGGCTTTCGTTGATAATGGTTTGCCTCAAGGCGAGATGGATTTCGCAATAAAATCACCTACCCGACTAAAAATGAACCCACCCTCCGCAACCAGGCCATTTGTAAACTTTTCCGGACCGAAGACAAGAAATGTTTGGATCTATTGCAGATTTTTCGAGTTCTGATGAAGCAATATTCGGCGGTGACAGAAACATCAATAATTAGTCCTGATAAGCTTCTGGTGGAGGAAAATAATTTGAAGCACACAAATTATATTGCTGGCTACGGGCCTTTTGCACAGGAGTATAGTGTATATATACCATCTAATCGGGTTGAATGTGACGCGGTCGTCCTCATGTTAGCTGTTTTACCCCTTTATAAGACAGTGGCAACTATATTGTCAGCTTTTCTTTTCCTGCATGGACAATACAATTAACTCGATTTTGAATAAAATACTCTACACCCTATAAGTTGGTGATCAAAATTTGTAAAAACAAGTATTTTTTATCCGAAAACGCGGTTCTTGAGTTGCAAAAAATACAAAGATCAAAATAAAATGAATCTAAATAGGTGGCAATATAGTTGTCTCAAACCCATTCCAATGAAGGCTTTGAATTACTTTTGAAATGTTTCCCTTCTTTCTGAGCTTGTAACATCAGCTATGGATGAAAAACAACAAACAAACAACACGAAGTCAGAGAAATCGAGATAAGATCATCCAAAAAAATACCACCGCCTGTGGTCTGTCCTAGTGCCTGAGAGCTAAATGGTTTACGAAAACGGGAATCGGTAAGCAAAAATTCCTATTCCTGTGAGAGTACCCCGCTCAGCACCAGCTAAATAGGATAATTCGAAACGACTAGCGCCAAGAAAGGTAGTTGTAAAGACATGTCGGTCATTAATGTCAGCACCTCTGGATCGTTTCGCGTCTCGGCAGGTGACGATATTTACAGTAGACATCAGCAAGTTAGATATAGCGCGAAAGTTGAACAGCAAGCAAAAACAACAGCAATGGGAAATCTACAAACAATTAACACAATATAAAAAGAGTAAACACACAATCCCTACTGAGGTAATACCTAACGGTGACTGCTTAAGTTGAAGGCTGGAAGGAACAAGAGGTTTAGGGTTAGTCGGTAAGCTTACTACAAATCACTGCAGTAATCCGCACTGCCACGAGCCACAGGCAGCACTGTCTGTTCAAGATTCCTTCTTGATAACAGACATTGTCCCAATTTGTTGAGCTGAGTCGATTGATACAAAAGAATAGGGCCTCCAGACCTGAGAAAAGATCTTCAAAGTTTGAGGGTATACCCTTCTTTTGTAAGAAACGAATAAAACCAACCCCCTTAAAAATGTCCTGAGCACTGGCCTGAACAGAGATGGAGGTAAAAACAATGAATCTAGCAATAAAAAAATGGTTACATAAAAACGGGCATAACGGTAGTTAGCTTAAGCTTTCGTTTGGATTTCTTCCTATACTATCCTTAAGAAATAGAGTTTCATAAAATGTGTTTACCGGGCGGTGGCAACTATATCGCCGCCTTTTTCAAAACAGTTTTTATTACGAAATAAATGTAGATTCTAAACTAAGTGAAAGAACCGTGTTTCCATTAATATAACATTCATTATTAGCCCCAAACTCTCGGCCTTATCAAGGGTTAAAGACTCCATGCTTCAGTCAGGGAAGATACAGGATGTTTGCATTCAACATCAGTGGCAGCTGACAGAAATACGTCATTCGTCAACTTAGACTCTTATCGGGTGATCTTCGTCGGTTTTGCTCTACCTACCTCCTCTTTGACAATGATAGTCTACCTGTTCGCCTTTTTGTGCCACGGGTAATGAAATGCAAAAATTGTAAACAATCAGGACACACAGCCTCCCATTGTAGCAATAAGGTTCGTTGTGGGAAATGGGGAGGGGTGTCGAAAAGTATCTTTACAGTGGGGGAAATCAACATAATCTCCCGACATGATGATACAGTGCGGAGAGAAACTGAAGAGTTCCCTTCAGGGACCCTCTAAGGGATCTTTCGCAGAAACGTTGCTTTAAATAGCTAAGCCACAAGTCTCTACAAAAATCTATACTGGCTTGTCTACTGACGATGGTGACTCTGATGAACACCAGGAGGGAACATCTTCTGCTGCGCCTAGAAGCAATAGAAAAAGGAGGAACTTTTCCTCTCCTAAGATTCGTTGTAATGTTCAGAAGGTGTCTCTTCAATGTCCTCCAAAATAACAGTACTTACTGGTGCAAAACCGAAGCAAACAGCTCCTGGTCTCCGAAACCTGAGCTCAGAAAAGAAGTTCCCAGCACTGTGGACCGTATTGTTACAGAACACCCTCTTAAAAGCATCCTGGTAAGCTTTCTCACTGCAATAAAAACATTCTTAATGCAGTTGACTGCAAAATAGCCCCTCCTTTCAGCGATTGTATCCTTCGATAGCTTATTCGAACGAGGTCACGGATTTGATCACTGTTTAACAGTAGCATTAAAAAAAACATTATCCCGAAACTCGATCCTTTTGAAATTTATTATGCGAAACATGACGTACTTCAGAAATAGATTTTAATTTTATTTGCTTGGATCGAGAACACTCTTACGGAAGAGTACTTTTGGGGATCAAAACGTGCTATTCTTTCAATAGAATTAACCTTCCCTCGACACCAGGCATTGAAGATCTTGCGACATTGCAGAACTCTTTCCCGCACTGAACTTAGTTTTAGTTGATTTTAACTTTAACTTTGTGATAACTCCATTGACAATTTTGAACACCGGTGAAATGACACGGATCCCTGCTCCCCCAGCGCGCCCAAGCTCCTTAGACTTGTCCCTCTGCTCGACTCGGTTAGATTGCATGTGGAAGGTAATTCCTGATCGACACGGCAGCGATCCTCTGTCAATTTTAATCACTATTGCTAACGGCTTAAGGCCAACGAGTACAATCAATATTTCGTCTGACCTCAAACGAAATATTGATTGGAAGAGCTAAGCATCCTGCATCCGGTAAACTCGAGTCCATGCAAGACCTTCCTCCGGAGGAAGAGTACGGCTTCTTAGGTGGCTTTATTCTCGACACCGCTATTCAAGCTCAGAAAACGTGTACCAAACGCGAACTCTCGTGGAAGGTCTCCCAACCCGTGGTGGGACAAAAAGTGTTGAAACGTGTACGCGAAAAAGGCCACCGGCGTACAAGATCAACCGGAATGGCGGGTTACCTGAGTCAATGAAAATTTTTATGAAAGCCAACAAACGCTTACTGTCGCTGGTTCGTTGACGGATTAATGAGAGAAACCGAACCTGAAACAGTACTAACGAGAGAGTTGGACATTCGATTTCGCCAAGAAGGTTTGTACGGATTCCGCCCCGGTACAGAAGATCTACCGCGCCGCTTCCCCCCGCGGACGATAATGTAACAATAAAGCCCCAGGACCAGACATAATGAAATTTTACTTGTTAAAGAATCTGCCAAGAGACGTTTGTTGAATTAATTTAGTATGTTTCTTAAGAGTAACCTTGTCCCTCATGGCTGGAGGCAAGTGAAGGTCCACGCCATCAAAAAAAAAAACAAGAAGAACAGCCTCCGATCACAACTTGTATGGACGGATTGAAATGCTCTCTTCTATTCGGAAGTTAATCGAAAAAATGGTCCTGTTCTGTCTCGACAATTGGGCCGAAGCAAATAACTTACTGTCAGATACACAATTTGGCTTTCGTAAAGGCAAAGAGACGAACGATTGCCTTGCGTTGCTCTTAACAGGAAGATCAAATGGCATATGCTAGCAAAGAGCAGATGGCATCAGTTTTCTTACTGACTCAGGGGCCTTGTTGTCTGAAAAACATATGTATTTTTCGCAAAGTTATTTGTCGACATCACGAATTAGCTACGTGGACCTTCCCCAGGGCTCATGTCTAAGCCCCCTTCTCTACAATTTTTAAGTGAATGACATTGACAAATGTCTTGTCAATTCCGTCACGCTAGGGCAGCTTGCAGATGCCGTTGTGGTATCTATCTAGGATAGGATCTGCCAGCTGGCTTCTTCTTATATTTTACTAATCCCTGTTGAAAACGACATACCCCCACTCGACCAATGTTTCCAAAATATTGGTTTTATTTCGGTCGTATATTTGTTCTGATTAAAATATTCTATATTATGTACCAATTTCATGTTTCTGGAAAAATCAAAGATTTAGTCTTTATATCCGCATTTAAACGATCATAACGTTTTTTCCATCGGAATACAGCAAAACAAAATAATATATATTCGTTGTTGGACATTACGAAAAATATCTTCATGCCTCTTCATTTTTGTAAGTTGCTTTCTGAGTCAAGCAACCTTTGTCACAAGAATAATCTGCTCTGTTCGGGTTTATTTTAAATATTCTAAAACTACTTTTCTGCAAGGTTTAATTTTTGTTTTGGAGCAATGTATAGGTTTGTTCCAGTACTACAAGTGATCGTTTCGGAGAAAACAGCAGTAGAAAATACACGCTCCTATTTACACCGATGATCGATTCAGTTGAAAACTGTAAAATTCTACTGTATCGATAGTACCAAAGGATGAACAAGAAGCGACTTTCGGGATAACTGTCTCCCTGTTTGCTCAGTACTTCCAATTTACTCGGTACTGGAACAAAGACAATTTTTACATGAAGTTCCAAATATTTTCATACTTTCGCTACACAGCCTGTTGATTTCGAAAAGAGGCATTTCCGCATTATTCTGCACAAAGAACAGAATGCACGATAACCGCGCTACCGGATCTCTCGGGAACTTTGGTTTTTTTAAAGTGCTTAATTTGCATTAAGCACTTTAAAAAAAACACGAACTTAGCTCACTTTTTCGCCACAACTTTGTATACAACCACTTCATAGAGGTATATTTCAGTCCCTAGGGTGGCTCAGCTTGTTGAACAAAGCCTATGTTAAGAGTTAGCATATTATGTACTAGACTACCGCCCCAATACCTCAACAGTAACAGTTCCAGGGGGTTCGTTTAGGGCGTATGTTTAAAAACAGGGCATTGCCATCACCAAACAAAATTCACATCAGATTTACAAACCATTTTGTAAGTTTCTATCACAAGGTGTCTACTATAAAGTAGCCTTGCTTTATTGGTATTATTGAAATATCTCATGAAGTATTCAGACTCCCATATGAATCTTTTACACCATCTTTCCAACATGATTCTAAATATTTAGAAAGTAAAAAATGGATCGAGATATAAAAATATTCAATTTGTTTATACTAATTTCCGAACTCTTAAGTTCAATAAAAAATCCAACTTTAATTTTAATTTCTTTCCATATATTGTAAAGTTTACGAGTTATCATTATGGTTATTATGGTATATGTACAATTTATTGAATAATAAGCTTAACAAATAACAATTGACACACTTTTTACATTTCTTATAAAAGAAATGTATAGAATTCGCTCAAACTTTCAAGATTTTTTCCGAGGCCCGGAGGGCCGAGTCTTATATACCAATCGACTCAGCTCGACGATTTGGGACAATGTCTGTGTGTGTCTGTGTGTGTGTATGTAACGGACAAATTCTCATTCGTGTTTCTCAGCAATGGCTGAACCGATCTTATCCAAACCAATTTTAAATGAAAGAACTAAAAAACAGTATGAACGCTATTAATTTGTTTTTGATTCTGATGTTTAGTTTCCAAGATATGAATGCTTGAATGCCTAAAAATGGCGTTTTTTGCAGTTTTTTTGAATTATCTGCCGAGATTGACAATATCGTTTAACAATTTATATGTTTTTAGACAGCTTTAACGAATACCTTTCAAGCTATAACAAGCTATAGATTGTTGAAATCGGACTATTATCAAAAGAGATATTTATAATTAAATGCATTTTTCTATCTACAACCGCTAGAAATAATCACCGAACACTTCCAAGTTGTCTGGAAAGAATTTGATAACTTATCAGTGCAAAAATGTTCATTTGTGCGAACCTTCTGACTACAATTTTTCTAACTTATGACCATCGGATCGATCTGAAACATATCGGAAAATGAAAAGCGAAATAAATAACTCCATGCAACGGCGTAGCCAAGAGAAGGTTTTGGGGTTTAACACTATACAACCCCCCCCCCCCTCCGCACCCAACCCAAAAAAATTATTGGAGTTGAAAATTTATTAATGCAGACTGATTTAATTCAATATTACAATAAGAATTATCTGATCCGTAGATGGATAGCCTGTTGATGTCAACATCATGAGGACTTTTGATAAATTGTCGGAATGGGGTCCTGATATGTAACTGATCTATTGGTCTTGATTTCACAGTTGTCTAATAGCATCAATATCAAATTCCTGCCTGAAAACATTCCAATAGAAAATAGGAAATTCCAGAGTTCTGTAATCAATCATAATCCTCAGATTTATTTTCAAATTGAGCTCGTTTTTGTAGAAATGTACTGTAATAAGGGTCTTTATTTAATAGGAAGCGAAGTTAAAATTGATTTAATGTCTATGAAACAGAACCGCTCACCAAAAAATTGCATAACTTTCAAAATTTGCTAAAAATGTTTTTGCCTTTCTCATTCACTCTAAAATTCGTCAATCTAATCCCGACCCGGAGGGCTGAGTGTCATATGCCAATCGACTGAGTTCGTCGAGATCGGAAAATGTCTGTGTGTGTTAGTTAGTCTCAAATGAAAGGTACAACCTTCCCATCCCTGCTTATGAATTTTTTATTGATTGGACTTCCGGTTCCGGAGTTACGAGTTGAAGAGTGCAATCACACAACAAATTCCCATATAAACTGAAATGAAAAATTTTCAAAATCAAATTTGTATTTTTGATGCCAAATGACTTTAAAATGCATGAAACATTGAGATGTTTGACAAAAATTGACTTTTTGGGCTTTGGTACATTTTTGCCTTTCTCATATAGAAAGGTTATGCAATCACTCTAAAAATCGTCAATCATACCGGCCCGGAGGGAGTATGCAGTGAGAGGTTGCTACTTTAAAATTATAACTAGTTTAAAATTTCTTCTTCTTTCTCCATGATTCGCCGCTGGTTTCAAGCGATGTTTCAGTATCACATAGTATCTCAAGATCGTGGCTGTCGATCCATTGTATGTATGTGCAAATCGTATTGAACATGTAATATTCACTTCCACCATTGTATTGAACATAACCAGCCATGGAATCGTAGTCTGGACAAATGAGAAAAGCACAATTGCACCACTAGGTTTTTATTTTGGGAATGCGTCGAGTTGAGACGAAAACGAAATATGATTAATAACGAGGATAACACTTTCCGAATGTAGAGAGAAATTTATGAAAAATGACGATTTCCATTCGACTCTAGCAGGTCCTGATCGATTTTGATGAGCATTTGATTTTTGTTGTATGACCAATTATATGTATAGGTCAAATGTTTAAAAACAGTAATTTAAGGTCAAGATAGCATCATTTTGAAACCGCCAATTTCGGAGGTTTAGTATCTTCGATGAGTTTTACAAACGTTAAACAGCGCATCATTTGATAAAATAATTTTGACGGTATATCGTCCAAGAAGTATTTATGGTGAATTTTCTCAGGTTAATATTCATGACTACAATAAAGTCTCAACAAATTCGCTAAAGACACGAACTCTGTTACTATTTTCTGAAAAATTAATTCTGCATAATTTTAAAACTTCAAAAATTACGGTTTCGGAATTATGCCGTTTGGACAGTATGATCGATTTTCATCAAACCTTTCTAGTTACGCCGCTGACTTCAAGTAAGTAGAAACAAAGTCGTTCTACACTCGTTCACAAGAAACTTCTTCGAATGCTGAATATCTATTATAATACATTGAAACCCCGATTTTATCAGCCAAATATGACATATGTTTGATGGGCTCTAGCAGACGAACAAGACTGAATTCGTGTAAATTCTTTCTTGAGCATGTTTTCCTTATCATGAAGAGGGAAATATGCAAAAATAAAAAGTTAATCATAATCAGAAATAGTTATCAGAGTACATCAAGGGACGGGAAGAATATTTTAACAGCTTCAGTTTATTATAAAGAAAAAAAATCCCGATTTAGTCAATGTCCCCATTTTGTTAGCCTAAAATACACCATGAGATTGATAAAAATGGGTCTTTATTGTATTATTATTCACTGTGTTTCACATTAATAGGTACATTTCATTTTCGTGGATTTTTTATTGCTTCTATGCAATTATTTTTAGGTAGCTTTCAAGGGGTTATTTTGTAGACTTCTTCCAAAAATTGGCGAACCTATTCCAATTCGTATACCAATTAATTGGTATACTTAAGGGTTTATATGTTGCAGATAGAGAAAATACTGAAATTTTCAGCTTTTTTCCTACACAATATCACGATCTCTCGAATTGCTGAACTGCAAATTATGGAATAGAAATTAATTTTTAGAATTCTTTACAGATTCAACTCGCCGCGCAGATGGCTCTGAATTAGACCCGCTGGTGCCCTAAGATGATTTCGCTAGATTTTCAGAGCACTGTGCACCCAGTGCATTAAGGCAAGTGACGGAAGGTTATCGAAAAGATTCGTGAAAATGAAAATTCCAGTAATGACGATGATTTTCCCAAACGGTTCGTTTTCGAGAGGTTTTTATTTGTTCTTTGGCATTAGGATTAGCGATAATAATTCAAATCAAGGATACTACTGGGAAGCAGAGCTTAGAAAAGTTGACATCGCTGTATGAACTTGAAAGAAAACAAAATTCAATTCATGCCCGCTGCAATGAATGAAATTTTTTGTTCGTTTCCATCGCCATTCGTTATCCCGACGCAGCGCTTTCAGGTACGGACATGTTCGGTTTCAGAAGCAAAGTGCATTTTATTTCTATGCTAGCTCTGAGAGGGATTATTGATCAAAAGTGCGCCAGATATAGATTACGCAGTTCACTTATGCTCGACAATGTAGAAGATGCTAACTTCTTCCTTCAAACTGTCGACATAATAACAAATGAATGCTATGGTTGGTGAATGAATTTATATTTCCTCTGCACCCAGGCATTCGATTCTGCATGAAATTTAAGTCAGTTGGAAAGTGAATGAATGAGGGAGGCGTTGAAGCTGAATGTCGGTTTCGGTAAATGCAGGCAGAAATAGGTAACTGATTTTGAAATTTCGTAACACTGCTGGGAAGTCACCTTTAGAAAAATATCAGGAGCTGCGATTTCAATTTTCTTAGTTCTCAGTCGCGTTAGAAATTTGAGTAAAGTATAAACTTCAAATCGATAAAAAAAATTCTATTTTTTTGGTTCAGTACAATATATAACCCCTTTAGGAAAATTCAGTTTTCCCACCACAATTTAGATATTTTATCAACAGAGCATTAACAATAATTCGTTGGTATGTCTATTTTATGGGCTATTTTTTCGCTTTCCCATTGATTTGGTTTGAGATTTCTAGCACTGATGTTGTCCTATGCTGATTTGAGCGATTCTCTGAGTCCTGCCACTATCCCATATAGTATGTGTTATCAAAAACATCGCGAAGCATCATGTTCTAAATGTTCTCAAACGATATAATATCCGAAGAGAGTGATAAAAGTTATAAGAAATGTCTCATCACACTGTTAGGTGGATTAAAACCGTTTTTGTTAAAGGGTGTGAGAAATTTTTTTCGAAGGAATCGGATATTAATTTTTATGTGGAATGCACCCTTCATAGCAAAAAGCACCAATTTAGTACTTTTCGTTATGTTTGCATTCACGCCGCTCATTTTCCGGTCCACTTTACGTATAGTGGCGTTATAGTTTTCGTACCCCATCAATGTCGTTGCGCCCCATCCAGGTTGTTGCGCCCCAGCTTTAAATTGGCGACTAACCAGCAAATATTCTACAACAACAGCGCTGCCCTCAAATTCAAGTTCTTCGACGGACACGTTCCTGTGAAAAATCGCTGTTTTCCATCTACACTCGTTTATATATCTCCTACATATTCATATTCATGTGTAGTTCATAGTCCTGTTATCAATGCTGTACCAGATCGCTTGGTGGTCGCTGTGGATATATCCTCGCACACTTTTCAGTCCATCTTTCCGGTTACTCCAAGGCTACAAAAATTGACATCGATAATGGATTCCCGGTTCTTCCTGCGGTAAGTACCGATGATACCATTATTTGTAAGATCTATATTTAGCTTTGCTAGAGCATTCTTGATCGCTGATGGCCAGACAAAGTTCTTTTGATTCCAGCGTCTATCTCGAAAATTTCGCATGTTTCTGGTTCTTGGAATATTTCAGAATTAATGTCTCTTCGGCTTCTTGGAAAACGGCTTATTCGATTTTCACAAGCTTAGCATTAAATGGAAGGTTTTGTAGCAGATTTTGATCTGATCAAGTTCATAAGAATCGCACATATGGCTGCGGAAATACGGTATGAATACTACTATCCCATATGAAATCTTTAAATGTCAAAAACCTTTCGGTAAAGCTCATGTATATTGAATATTGAACCACATATAAATCTCCAGGAGTCTGATTTGAATTCAGATTGTTTCCTTATCGAAATTATTTTCGAATGCAACGATCGATTATGTCTCTATCGACTGTTGCGTTTAAAATGGAATCGATTCAGAAGTCGGTCTGTATTAGCCTTTCCATGAGATGTTTGTTTGATAATACACAGATGGCTCCTTCCTTCCACGCCCAGCAACCGTTTCATTTGATGTTGGACTGGATCGATGATCTCATTTAAACTTCACATTTACCCATGGTCAAAATAAAAATTATCATGGGATGGTAATTTCTAAAACTACCATAATAGTTTTCAGTTACGAAAAGCAAAACTCTATGGAAGCTATTGTGGTTCTATAAAACGTGACAATTTTTTGAATTTTGGTTATTTTAAAAAAAAATTATTTGCCCCCTGATTTTTTTCAGCTATTTTGAAGGGGGGGGGGGGGTGACATAATTTAAAAAAAATATTTGTAATGGCCTAATACAATTACTAATTCAGAGACCCGAGCCCCGACCCACGGTAAGCGTAGGTCTGAATATCACAAATCTAAAATAAGTGAAACTAACCCTTAACAAAGAAAACACTAAATAATTTGCAATAAAGTGTATAAGTTAAATTTTATAAGTGAATCTAACAATGGAAGCTCATCTCCAGGCACGCATAGCTGAACTACAGCAGCTGCTCGCCGAAAAAGAGGAGCACATCGAGCAAATGCAACTCGAATCAATTGGTGCAGCAGAAGCAGTGCAGGCTGCACAAGCTGCTGCTAATGCCGCGCGTTTGCAATTGCAAACAACTAATACCGCAGACCAAACTCCACGGGTGGAAGATATTTTAAAATCGCTTCAAACACCCCAAATAATTAAAGAGTTGCCGTCTTTCGATGGCAACCCAATAAAACTGCATAGCTTTATTAAAAGCATTGATAACCTCATGCCACTAATAGAAAGTGCAAGAGGTACAACTGTATTTAATGTCTGGTTACAGGCAATTAGAGCAAAGGTGACTGGCGAAGCTGATAATGCACTGGAGCTCTACGGGACCATTCTAGAATGGGAAGAAATAAAGATCAATTTAATCACCCATTATAGTGACAGACGTGACAAAGTCTGCCTCACTAGAGACCTGTTCAAACTAGAACAGACCACAAGTATCGAAGATTTCTACGGAAAAGTGTCCCATATAATATCTCTGCTTGTTAATCTATTAAATTTAAACCACGACAGCGAACAATTTAAACATGCTAAGAAAAAAATGTATGCTGAAATGGGCTTAAAGGTTTTCCTGGGAGGATTAAAAGATCCTCTTGGCCCGATAATTAGAGCGCAAACTCCAACTACTATCAGAGAAGCCTTGAGACTATGTCTCGAGGAAAACAACTACAATCACGGGAGAAACTGCCCAAAAACACTAGTTTTTCCACCTGCTCTTCCTCCGAGACCATCTGCTAATCTGCAGAGAATTCCTATGCGACCTCCTCCAGGCTTCCTACAACCTCGACCACCTCCAACCTTCCAACAATTTCGACCCCCTCAGATATTTTCACAGTATCACCCCCCTCAAAACGCTCAACAATACAGGCCATCTCCACCTATCCAACAATTCCGACCTTCTCCACCTTTCCGACAAGGTCAACCCCCACAATTTAGACAACCTCAGTACAATCAGAAATTTCCCAAACCAGTCCCTATGGAAGTCGATCCTTCCATCAGGAGCCGACAAATTAATTATATGAACCGCTCACACCCGACAAGAGCTAATCATGGTCCACATTATCAACTACAAGTCGACAACGAACCCTATGAGTATTTCTATGACGAATTTGATATTCCTGACCCTCAGGCACAATATGAAATGCCGAACTCATATCAGCAACCTGAGAATTCACTACCCGCAGACGAATATGCAGCGCAAACTTCTCAAACACAAAACGACAACACTAATAATAATAATGAAAAGGGAGACGATTTAAATTTTCTGATGGCTCAAGGTCACCATCCGATGACCTAGAGAATTTCATTCCTTACATTACGATACAAACATCAAAACGTTTACTAAAATTTCTCATTGACACCGGCGCTAGAGTAAAGCCATGTCAAGTGATCCTCGAATTTTTCGCAAAATCACCGATTTTCATGAGGTATATTTTATTGGATAGGGATTATGGTGAATAGCTTTTGGTATAAATATTTCGTTAAAACACCTTTTATTTTTCAAGATATTAACCCTTAAACTTTATTGCATGATAAAATTGTAAATTTTATATCTCAAAAACCACTGAAGACAATTCAATGATTTTTTGCACACTTATGGAATGATATTTGCTCTATCTCATAAAAATATTGTTGCTGTATGATTATGTGAATAACGGTACTTTGCATCTATTTAAAAATTTAAATTATATTTTTTATTGTGATCTTCACGGTAAAAATTTTCAAAACGTATGTCAAATTATGCGGCAATCTTTCACCTTCAATAATCTGTATTGATCATTTTTCATTTTTGCTCCTATCGAGAGTTATGGAGGATTTTGTAACAGTGCGCTCTTTCAACGCACGGCCCACTTTGATGCAGTCCGCGAGAACGTTCATATTGGCAACGCCGCACGTCGCTACGACAGAATGCGCATCGCGTTGGAAGTGCGCATCGCATGACTAAAAGAAACCACATCTCTCGATTAGTGCAAAAGTGTAAACTTTTCTATATGTATTATCGAAGATGACTTTTTTCAAATATTTTGAGATGCTTTAAAAATTTTTGACCGAAGTAAACAACAAAAATTATAGTTACTTAATATTTTTTCTATTAATATAATTTAACGTTTCTAACAATTAACATCATCAAAAACACTTCTGTTAGTCAAAGTACATCTATGTTACATCCAAATTCATTTTTAGTCTACAACATTAATATAGGAAAATCTTATGACAACAGCATTTTATTTCACGTTTTTATTTTCACCAAGTGATATTACCTTTAAACAACGATGTATCTTTTGAAAAAAGTTTATTTTGTATCTGTTGTTCAATCGCATCGATGGTTTTTATCACTATTGTTTCTGTTAATTCTGTAAATTTGTGGTGCTCCAAGTTCTGGTAAGATGTTATTTATTTTATCAAATTTCAGTTAATCATCAACGATCTTTATTTATAAATCATCGTTACAGTTTTCCGCATGAACCTGTTGAGTCAACGAATATTCCAGTTCCATTACTTTGGCAAACACTATAAGAAGAAAAAAATCCTATATTCTAAACGCGTAATTGAGAAACCCATTACTATAAACATGGGATGAAAAATTGAAAATTTAACGAACATTATGTTTTGTTCATGTCCATATTTATTTTCGTTGTATTTTTTGCACCCATTACGACATATGCCGCACATGGGTTGACCAATATAATTTTTAAATTTATCACTTCACATGGATGCCACAATAACCAGATACGACGAACACATTTATGAATTTTTTTAACGGAATGAATCATTCGTGTGATCGACCCATATTTATAACATGAAACAATCGAATGTTTTTTAGCAAAGTTTGTCTATTTTGAGATAATCTAGCATTTTACCATTGTCGAGTTCTTGCTATATGGGAAACACTCGAGTGCGATCGAAACAAAAACAAACGTCAAAACGTTTTTTCACTCGCACTGATGCAAACTAAATGGACGCGTAATTTAACGTAAAGCCCGATGGCGCATGGCTGAAAAGTTGTAATGTGTATTTAAGAAAAGATTCGCAATAAACCACACTACCTCTCAGACAAATGAACTGACAATAAAATGTGGTGAAGTATGTCAATTTGCAAAAAATATGTCAACGTAGTCAACATGCTCACTGCTCAACTTTGCTCATCGGCTGCCAATATCCGAGCGCGTTTGTCCGAGGTATTGAGTGAAAGAAAATTAAATAAGTCCTGAATAAATCATTCACCTTCAATAATCCATAAAGAAAAGCTTGGCTTTTTTCATTAATCTCATAGATGCCAATTTTGCACATGAGATACGCTCCTTCAAAGCGATGCGCATTAGGACGTTGCGACGTGCGGCGTTGCCAATATGTACGTTCTCGCGGACTGCATCAAAGTGGGCCGTGCGTTGAAAGAGCGCACTGTAACTCTCGATAGGAGCAAAAATGAAAAATGATTAATACAGATTATTGAAGGTGAAAGATTGCCGCATAATTTGACATACGTTTTGAAAATTTTTAGCGTGAAGAACACAATAAAAAATATAATTTAAATTTTTAAATAGATGCAAAGTACCGTTATTCACATAATCATACAGCAACAATATTTTTATGAGATAGAGCAAATATCATTCCATAAGTGTGCAAAAAATCATTGAATTGTCTTCAGTGGTTTTTGGGATATAAAATTTACAATTTTATCATGCAATAAAGTTTAAGGGTTAATATCTTGAAAGATAAAAGGTGTTTCAACGAAATATTTATACCAAAAGCTATTCACCATAATCCCTATCCAATAAAATATACCTCATGAAGATCGGTGATTTTGCGAAAAATTCGAGGATCACTTGACATGGCTTTACTCCTAATAAAAATTATATTAGCCCGCGACACGTCAACCTCGAAAGGTGTCGTTTTACGGAACCCATCAAAGTCCGTAATATTAGTGGTTCACACTGTTTAAATCAGTACGTCGAATTTAGTCCGTTCCCACAAAACGAAAAATTAAGATTTCACGTCTTCGAATTTCACGACTTTTTCGATGGATTGATTGGTTACCAATCCTTACAAAAGTTAAAGGCTGATATTCTGACCACCTCTAATGAACTTAAATTGCCAAACAATACAATCAAAATGCATCGCAAATATCCGAACACAACCCAGGTAACGCTCAATGCTCACGAGAGCAAAACAATTAACCTTCCCGTGAGTTCCACAGAAGGAGATTTTCTTCTAGAAGATGATTTAAAAATTAATCCCAGCATAGTTATCGGATCCGGCATATACCAAGCAAACGACAATAGAGCATTCTTCCGAATTTCAAATCTTTCGGATACTCCTACAAAATTCTTGATTACGGATCCTCTAAACATTGAAATTAATAATTTCGAAACAAGTACACCCAACCTTAATCAACCCGATATAAAACAATCGCTTTTAAAACAGTTGCGGACCACACATCTGAATAAAGAAGAAGAATCCAAACTTCTGCAGCTCATATCGAAATATGAAGACGTATTTTTCATTGAAGGTGAAAAATTTACATGCACTAGCGCTATTAAGCACAAAATTAATACGAAAGATGACCTACCAGTACATGCTAAATCGTACCGTTACCCTTTCTGTCATAGAGAAGAGGTACAACGCCAAATTATGAAAATGCTTGACCAAGGCATCATTCGGCATTCGAATAGTCCATGGACATCACCAGTCTGGATCGTCGAAAAAAAATTAGACGCTTCTGGAAAGAAAAAGTGGCGACTTGTAATAGACTACAGAAAACTTAATGAAAAAACGGTCGACGACCGTTACCCCATACCCAATATTACAGACATCCTCGACAAATTAGGTCTTTGTATGTATTTTACAACCTTAGACCTCGCCTCTGGTTCCCACCAAGTCGAAGTCGAAAAAGTAGACATTCCAAAAACTGCATTTAGTGTAGAAAATGGACACTATGAGTTTTTGCGAATGCCTTTTGGGTTGAAAAATGCGCCTTCAACGTTCCAGCGCGTGATGGACAACGTGCTGAGGGAACACATCGGAGTCATATGTTTAGTGTACATGGATGACATCATTGTCTTTTCTACCAGTCTAACTGAGCATCTTGACAATTTGTCAAAAATTTTCGCGACATTGAAAAAACACAATCTAAAGGTACAATTGGACAAGAGCGAATTCCTACAAAAGGAGGTTGCCTTCCTGGGCCATATTGTGACTTCGGAAGGTGTCAAACCCAATCCCGACAAAATTATAAAATTATAAAAGAATGGCCATTGCCATCAAATGAAAAAGAACTGCGTGGTTTCCTAGGTATTTTAGGATACTACCGCAAATTCATTAAAGACTTTGCTAAAATAGCCAAGCCACTGACTAATGCCCTTAGAAAAGGTGAAGGCATTTCTCACTCGAGAGACTTCGTTGAAGCATTCGGAAAATGTAAAAATATTCTATCAGGGAGCAATATTCTGCAATATCCTGACTTTTCCAAACAATTCATACTTACCACAGATGCCTCCAACTTTGCAATCGGCGCTGTGTTATCTCAAGGAATTATAGGAAGTGATAAGCCGATAGCCTTCGCTTCCAGAACATTGAATAAGTCAGAGGAAAAATATTCAGCAATAGAGAAAGAACTATTGACTGTTGTATGGGCTTGCAAATATTTTCGCCCTTACTTATATGGCCGGAAGTTTATTCTTTATACTGATCATAAACCTCTCACATATGGGCTTAATCTGAAAGACACTAATAATAGGCTTGTCCATTGGCGTCTTTCACTTAGCGAATTTGATTACGAAATACGTTACCGTCCTGGTAAACAAAACATAGTCGCAGACAGTTTATCAAGGATTCGGAACGAAATTAATATAAATGAGGAGGAAATCTCATCCGATAATGCCACGGTGCATTCTGCGGATACAGACGACTCCGAATTTATCCCGTGTACTGAGCTCCCGGTGAACACCTTTAGTAACCAAATAATTTTGAAAATCGGGCCTGACGAGCCAGACAATTACGAACAAATATTCCCCAGAGTGTATTGAAGAACGATAACAAAATCTGTCTTCGGCGTACCAGTTATGATCCGTATATTCAAAGATTACATGGACCTTAGACGGACTAATTGTATCTACTGTCCGGAAAGTATTATGAACATCATACAGATCACCTACAAAAACTACTTTAGCAGGGCCAAACCGTTTAAAGTTGTCATTTCACAAAAACTTTTGATAGATTTACAAACACCAGAAGAACAGAACCTCGTGATAGAACAAACGCACGAATGTGCACACAGAGGAATCTGGGAAAATAATCAGCAAATAATAAAGAGGTATTATTTTCCGAAGATGAAAATAAAAATCAGAGAGTTCATAAAACTTTGCGACATATGTAACAAAAATAAATACGACCGACATCCCTACAAAATTATATTAGGATCAACACCAAATCCGAACAGACCGCTTGACATAGTTCACGTCGACATCTTCGTAGCAGAAAAGGAACACTTTCTGTCATTCTTAGATAAATTTTCCAGATACGGTACTCTAGTACACATCAAATCCCGAAACATTTTAGATATAAGAAAAGGGTTAACTAAATTTTTCAAAATCTACGGGACACCACGCTTAATCGTATGCGATAACGAGCCAGCCCTTAAGTCTATAGAAGTTCGTGGCCTCTTGCAGGACTTAAATATCGAAATATTTTTCACACCACCTAACCACAGTGAAAGCAACGGTACGGTTGAACGATTTCATTCAACCATAGCAGAAATATTTAGCTGTAACAAACCAAATTACGAAGATCTAAACATTAAAGAAATATTTAACATTGCGTGTACATTGTATAACAACACAATTCACTCTGCAATAAAACTCAAACCTAGGGAAGTTTTCTACGGGTTGAAAGATCAACAAGAAAGACCCCTCAATATAGAATTAATAGTAAAGGCCCGCAACGAACTCTATGACGAGATCAACGCCACCAGAATCCTCCTGATTTGCCTCCTACTCACTCTTCCCATCACACCCTATTCACAGTCCATCCAGATACATGACATAACAAACAACGCAGGTGCGTTGCTTCTTCAAAGAGGGGAGGGAAGAATAATATCGGGGTATGATAGACTTTTACACATAATCGATTTCACAAAATTTGACGTGTCTGTCGCAATAATTGAGAACGTAATAAGTCAGATAAAAAATTCTACAGATTTTTCAGAAATAATTGTAACTAAATTAACTGAAATAAAGTTCATCCTTAGTACCTTGCACGATAGACCAAGAAATAAATGTTCAATTAACATATTGGGAAGCATAATAAAAACGGTGACAGGGATTCTAGATGCTGAAGATATGAACATAATTAATTCTAATTTAGATAACCTCAGGAGAACAGAAAATGTATTAATCCAACAGAACAATAGACAAATAAAAATAAATTCCAAATTCGAAAATAGACTCAATATGATTACCGATGGTTTCAGAAACCAACAAAATGTACTTAATAAAATCATTGACAACGAAGATTATGTTATAACAGAAAATCATAAAATTTCAATTATTTTTCAACTAGACTCCCTTCTGAACACACTAAAATCAATTGAATATTGTATAATGTTAGCGAAACTAAATATTGTCAGTAAAACCATTTTCACACCAAAAAAAGTAGAAATAATAGCGCAGGAAATTAAAAACCAAGGCCTAGAAATCCACGATGCAGACGAAGCATTCAACTATCTGACAACAACCATCTTCTACAAGGGACTAACACTCATCATCAGCATCAACGCTCCACGCCTACTTTCTGAAAGATATAGAAAAGTCATCATCGAACCCCTACCACTCCTGAACCAAACCGTTAAACTAACGCACAACACAGTTTTCATCAACCCGACACAAATACTTGCAGTAATTTCCAGATGTCAAGAATACAACAGAGTGACAATCTGCGAGAGGAAACAATTGATTGAAATCAGCGATGATCCTTGTGAAGCTCCACTTCTAAGAGGCCAACACGGAAAGTGCCATTTATCAGAAAAACCTCCGTCATCAGAAACAAGACCACTAACCCCAGGAACACTGTTGGTGATATCCGTTCACCAAGACGTACGCATCAACAGCACCTGCGGCATCAGCAATAGGACGTTAACCGGAATCCACTTGGTAACGTTTCATAATTGCTCACTCCACATTAGGAACGACCTGTTCGAAAATTTTGAACTACGGTTCTATCAACCAACAATTTTGCCACTGCAATCAGGCAAAATACAAACTATGCAAATAGAGCGGCACATAAATATATCAGAGCTACACCAACTCAACATAGCAAACAGAAACCGCCTCGAAATAGTTAACGTGGAACACCGACTTGGATTTTTATCGCTTAGCACAGCAGTTGTCCTCATTTTCGCATTGTTGATTTTTATACTTGTTAAATATTACCAGTTTACAAAAATAGAAAATTGCTCGGGACGAGCAATACTTGAAGGGGAAGCAGTTAAGCGCGAATCCGCCCTAACGACCATAAATGACAACTCAACCAAAAGCATCGTAGCAACGCCCGAAATAGCTGAGCCAGCGTCGCGTACGTGGAACACGCGTGAACGACCAAACATCAGACCATCATGGGAGCCACCGTTACCAGGTGCAAGATCAGCAGTTCTAGGAATCAAGCTAGGGACTCAGGTGTTCGATAAACATTGAATAAATCAGTCTTTAGTGTGCTGTCGAGAAGGGTAGTTCGGTTTTACTTTTTAAAAAGAAATTTTCCAAAGCAGAGGCTTTCACTTATATATATATATATATATATATATATATATATATATATATATATATATATATATATATATATATATATATATATATATATATATATATATATATATATATATATATATATATATATATATATATATATATATATATATATATATATATATATATATATATATATATATATATATATATATATATATATATATATATATATATATATATATATATATATATATATATATATATATATATATATATATATATATATATATATATACACTTTTCCAAGAACTTCTCATTAAATGTAAATGCTTGTTTGGTTGAATCTCTTCCACTGTGCATTGGTTGCTACCGTGGCACTCTTTTTGCATAAGCTAGCTGCCGGAAAACTTATTGAGAGCTGATGTAGTGCAACCGAGCGGAAATAGCGTTGTGCTATACCTAATGTGATCAGTTTTTCATACAGCACTGCTTCATTTGCTTCGATGGAGGTCTTACTTCAACTTTGGCACTATATAAGTACTCTATTTAGCAACCATAATGCAAACTTTTCTGCACCGGCGTATTTGTATGGGGTATGAGTGTTCGATTCAAACGTACATCGTCATCGTTGAAAGCTCTCGTAGCCTGTTGTTCCGAACGAAGGCTTTCACACTTTCAAAATATACTTAGTCTTTTCCATGTTGCAGCCGAACCGGTGTTTGTGGGTAAGCTGTATAGATGCGACAATAGGTAGATTGAGTGTATGAAGCGCTGTATTCTTGTGTTGATTTATTTGAATTTCATATATTATTTACTATAAATAAGCTCGTTAACCCTTCCAGCTGAAAGCACTTTATCGCAACACCTAGGGTTCGTCTCTGTGCATATGCGGGCGGTAAATGGATATACCGCACCGCAAGGGGGAGCGTCTAGTGTAAAGTGCTTAACACGAAAGTTATTTTGTTTTTCGATATTGAAGGTAAGGAAACAACAGATCTTTGTGTAATGTTAGGATCATTTTATACATTCATTGTGCGCGAAAAAAAGTATTTTCAGTCACACAGAGCCTCCCATGCGAGCGTTCCAAGAGTTGACGTCCAACCATTTCCAAGTCGAGGAGCGCCGCGGCGAGCACGATAACTCTCGATAAAATTGTTTTATACGGGAAATTCAATAAATTTTGTAAAGCTTAGACTTGTAGTTAGTCGATGAACCACAAAAAGTAGATAAAAGTTTGAGTTTCGGAAAATGGCTTCATAAAAATCGAAAAATCTCATATTATTAAATTCACTCGTTTTTCTTCATAATAATAGGGAGAAAAAAATTTGTATTCAGTTTTCTGTGGTTCATCAACAGGCTACACATATTGGGCATCCTCATAAAAAAGTCAAGTTGATTAGTTTTTGAGTTATCATGTTCGCCAATTTTAAAAACGCGGTTTCGAGAAAAAGAGAAAACGCTGTAGAAAATGACCCATTGCGTATTTTCTCTTGAAAATTTGGGTAGAAGTAGTTTGGAGTGTATTGATTGCACTGTATTTTTATCGCAATCATTTTTTTTGAAAAATTTTGCCGTTAGATTGAAATCTGCGTAGGTTATAGCAAATATGCTCATGGAATGCATGGCTGTTTAAGACAAAAGTAGTTCAGCGTGGCCACCGAGATTGCGAGAGATCTTTCTAGAGGTTCAATACTAACAATTAAGTGGATTAAAAAGGTCTTTATTATTGCCCTCTACATCAGAGGTTTCCCTTCAGATTCAGATTGTGCAGAACAACAACTTGTGATGAAAGAAATGTATCACTGTAAAAATAAAGCTATAGCCAAGCTAGTTCATAACTCATAATTGTTAAAATAAAGACATTTTTTTAGTTAACAATAAAGACTTGATTCATGAAAATTACAAAACAAAGTTTGCAATTAGTATGTCTTTTTGTTTCTAGCCAGTGCACAGTGTTTTAAAACATCGTTTTCGTGCTCAAAATCAATAGCGTCTAAACCGTTGACTTTAAAAGTACAGTTTGTTCGCAGAAGTTGTTGTTCTTATGATTGCGCAGACACAGTAGTATACCGTTCAGTGATTAATTCACCTATAAGTGATATAAGAAATTTTTTTTCCGAACTAATTAAGATAGAGACTTTGTGTCTTCGGCAAAGTTGTAGAAAATATTACTACAAAAGAAATTGCTGAAGATACCATATATCTAGCTTCAAAGCTAGCATAGAAACAAAATTCGGTTTGCTTCTACAACCGAACATACCCAAACGTGAACGCGATGTGTCGGGAGAACGAATGATGAAACTTTTTGCCGTTCATTTGTACGAGTTATAGGAAACTAGCTAATACCCATCGCACGTTGCTGTGAATTTCAACGAAATAGGAGGAAATTACAATTTATTCCGAAGCGCCATCTGGCGGGCAGAGAATCCCCAACCAATAGCACACAAACACGCTCCATAACAAATGCCTACTATGCATAAATTTTTACGACAATCGGTTAAGCCGTTTGGGAGTCCATAAATTACATACATACAAACATTAACTATATATATATATAAATATATATATATATATATATATATATATATATATATATATATATATATATATATATATATATATATATATATATATATATATATATATATATATATATATATATATATATATATATATATATATATATATATATATATATATATATATATATATATTTGCATATATAGATAGATAGATAGATATACACTGAGCATCAAATGCAATAGTACTATTATGATTCGAACAGAGTATCTGTCGCTTAAAAACACCTGTTGGTCAAACAACGGTCAAAAATTCGCTGGAGCCCGGTAACAGAACTCCGGCAACAAGAGTTGGTTCTCCTGAACGGAACTCGCAGTAGAGAGTTATTACGTAGAGCTCGAACGCGGGGTTGAAGATCCAGCCGTCCGAGGATTGTAGGGCAATCCACTCTGGTAGAGAGTAAGTCCGAGACGAACAGGGCTCGAGAGCAGTCCCTCCGAATGCTGAGTGTATCGAGATGTATTAAATGGCAGCGGTTTTCATAGCTCGGCAGTTCGAATGTGTTTCGCCATGGGAGATGTCGAAGGGCGAAGCGTAGTAGTACGGATTCCAAACAGCAGAACAATATTCTAACGTTGAGCGGACCAATGAGCAATAAAGCGATTTAGGACACGTGTAGGAGATACTCAGTTCATAAAAAAAGATGCCATGTAACCGTACTGTTCCCAAAAAATGATATTTAGTAAATAGTTGAATATGCTGTTTATTTGTAGCCAGTGATGCGAATTTTCATTTTCAAATGTTATTTTTTAATTGAATCTGCATTAACCGAGAAACAAATTCGAAGCCTCCCCAATCATTCACTATTTCCATATATATATATATATATATATATATATATATATATATATATATATATATATATATATATATATATATATATATATATATATATATATATATATATATATATATATATATATATATATATATATATATATATATATATATATATAGATAGATAGATAGATGTACACTGAGCATCAAATGCAATAGTGCTATTATGATTCGAACAGACTATCTGTCGCTTAAAAACACCTGTTGGTCAAATAAACAAACAATTTTTTTGCGAGTAACGTATCTCTGGATAGGTTCACATCTCGATGGGTTCAGCTCCGTGCTAGTAATAAGGATCAATTGGAACAAAAATCTCCCAGCCGGAGAATATTTTCATTTGCAAACAAATTAGTAGCGCATAAAATCACTCAAACGAATTAAATTTGAAATACTGAAAAACCGATTGAAGCTCGTTCCTGATTGGTTCTTGCTAATTTCAAGCAACGAGTCGTAAATCTTGAACAGAAAGAATTGGTTGATTGTGGTCTGCTCTTATTAGTTGACCTTGTTGGATGCCCGGAGACTACATTTCAGCGGCTGTCGTGAGCTGACTGTAACAATTAGGTTGTACAGCTCCGTGCTAGTAACGAGGGTCAATTGGAAAAAAATGGTCTTCGTTGCTGACTGCTTGCGGACGGTCTGTTTGTTACGGGACACGGCGCGGAAAATTCTGCTGTTCTTCTTGTTGGTAGTACAACGACGGACAAACGAATGATGAGAAACGTCGACAACCAGGTTCTAACCCCAACTGCCGTCAAAATGACAGCAGTTGGGGCTGAACTTGACTAAGTTACGAGTTAAGCAAAAAGCCATTGGTATAGTAGCGTGAATACGCACCACTACCGCTCTCTCGCTCGTTTTCGTCCCATGTGCCTTTTCATTCCTTTCTGCTACTAATGCTAGCTTGACCAAAAATAATATGCGTGTTTCCTCCACCATCCATTTGCTGATTAGTGTTGCCAAACGCATTTTCAACTTTTCATCAATAACATTCCCACAATATTTTCAAAGAATGTTACAGATTTGAAGAAAATAGAAGGCGAAGAAATTTTAATTTTAATTTTTTTTTACTATAATTATCATAAAGAATCATGGAGGTGGCCGTAGCATAGTTGGTAAATCGATTGATTTGTACGCAGCGCACCTGGGTTCGAGTCCCGACCCCGCACATAGGGTTAGAAACTTTTCATATGCGATTTTTCTAAACCGAAGAGGCGAATGACGTTAAGGCTAAAACCTCTATAATCGAATTAAAAAAAACATATTTGAAAATGTCCCATTCAAACATGGTTTCGTTGAATATCATTAGATTTGATTTACGTTCCGAAGTGCAGTCACGACAATCGGGTTATATCGCAGACATTACCCACTCATATTTTTTTATAGAGAAGAATTTGAAATATTCCTCGCTTAAATCACTCGCATTTGAAGTACGAGCTCCTTGTGTATTCTACATCCCTCCAGTTATGTCGCAGACATTACCCACCCATATTTTTAATTTCGATTATAGAGGTTTTAACAATGGGGTCTTTTGCCTATTTTCCCATGTAAGAAAAATCTCATTGGGAAAACTCTAACCCTAAATATGTGCGGGGTTGAGAATCAAAATCAGGTTAACTGCGTACAAGGCAATCGATTTACCAACTACGCTTACTCGCCTCATTCCTTCTCGGTGAAGTTTAGTAGGTGGCCTGTTTTAATGCCCTTGAATGTGGACTTTACTATTTATATTTCTATGAACTCGAGAAAACGAGCGATAAGCTAGTTAGCAGTTAGTTTGTAGTTAGCAGTAATTTTCGTCATTTTTTCGATGTGAAGTCTGTGAATTTGAAATTTTCTTGTCACGTAACTTAAATACGTCCGTAATTATTTTTTTATCTATTTAATATTTGAGAACATCATTCATTGTGCATAAATTCGAATGTGACTGACAGGGTAACGTGGCCGCCTCTGGTGGAGTCTCGGTTTTGCGCTCTTATGGTGTTTACATTAGCTTTCTTTTTCAGTTCGACTTTAGTTCAATAATGTAGTATGTTCAAGATTTCGGCGCCTTACTGAACCTGGCGACACGCTACGGGTCTGATCGAGACATGCTTGAGGGCTGGTTGTTTCCAAATAGTTTCACAAAATACAACGCGATTTCAACAAGATAGGGCAACAAGTGAAAACGACCGTTGCATCCTTCTATTTATTGAAGATGATGTTTAATAGACGAACCTAGTGGCAAAAGTGTAAAGTCGATTGGACGCTGTGTACGCTGTATGTCGCGGTGCACAGTTGTCTGAAATTATTTTTAAACATTAAGTTGAATAACATACGCTACCAAAATAAAAACAACAATTTGCATTTAAATTACAACTTTATTTCCGCATCACAAGTGCAGTATAAATCTTTTTACTATACTGCAAAATTTGCAGCGCGGATGCGGTAAATCCCGCGCGATTGCGGTAATTACCGCATTTGCGACGAACCCTAGCTAAACCCGATGCAGCATTCACTCAGTTTAGTTCTGGTACCCCTCCATGGAACGTAATAATTGTGTGCTATTCCTGGAAATAAATAGCAGACGCTTACGGTCATAAATCGATTTCGCTGGTGGAACTTCATTTATATTGTATAGTTATTTATTTGAGCTCCGATAGTGAAGTAATGTGAAGCTTAGCCGTGTGTAAGACTGGCATTGCGGCGGTGTAAAGCGTGTAAAACGGTAAATGTTGCCTAAAGAAATAATTTTGTTTGGAAGAAGCAATATGCAACTGTTTGTGGTTATTTGGAAAATTTCACACTTGCAGAGCAGTACAGCCACCCAGGGTGATACTTATCCTGTTCTGCTCTGCAATATATGGAGAACGAAGGAGGCGCATAGTTATTTGAGGAGTTAGCTGCTGTAACTTAGAACTTCTAATATTCGACAACATTTACATCATTCTTTCAAATAGTTCAGCCGTTCAATCATTTTCTATTCTATTTAAATTTCATTGTCCCTCTGAATATCTCTCTACTGACCACTGGCCTTTTTTGCAACTATTTACCCTGAACATACCTTACACTATTTATGTATCCTTGATAATGATAAATATGTCAACATTTAACACATTATACTACGGCCTTGGTTGGTGAATGAAAAAGCATTTTATTATAAAAATCCCACCAACTTCATAGTGAATGATTGGGGAGGCTTCGAATTTGTTTCTTGGTTAATGCAGATTCAATTGAAAAATAACATTTGAAAATGACAATTCGCATCACTGACTACAAATAAACAGGATATTCAACTATTTACTAAATATCATTTTGACATTAAAAATGTCTTACTCCACTATCTGGGGCTAGGTGTCATTCTAAAATCTAAACTACCTCCCATGTAACGAAACTATGTAAGGTTTGCACGCTTATAACTCCGATATTACTAGATGGATTTTAATCATTCATACACCAACCGATTCAGCAACACCTAACTTAAATATTGGTAATAATTTAATATCTCCCCAATAAAAGTAGACTTTTGGAAATTGGTAAAATTAAAAAGTTCACGAAAAACGGGAAAATGACCATCCGTGAGGCAGATTTCTCAAACACAGCCGTCAAGAGAGGGCAGCTTAGTTGCTCAATGAAACACGAAAAGTCATAAATAGAAGCAAAGCATGTCCGTTTAAATCAGTTGTTGCTCTTATCCCATACGAGCAACATCGTCTCCGGGCGATGCAATAAGCGCTATCGATTTTCGGTAACGTTGGCATTTTCACACACTTGCACCTAAGTGACTAAACCATATACGGTTAGTTTATAAATAGAGGTGACGCGTATCCGTTTGAATCAGTTTTTGTTCTTATGTCGAACGGGTAAGATCATGGCTGCAGCGTCTGGGCACTACAATAAGCGGTAGACGCTAGGGTATAATACGCCCCACCGGGGCTAAATGCCCCTCTTCGATTCCCAGGATTCCTGAATTATCTAAAAAGTAAAAATGACTGATAACAGTATCGTTTCATGAAATCAACGTACTAAGTTAGTTTGGTATTTTTAATATGTTGCAAAAAAACAATATACACAAAAGTTTCAAAAGAGATACTTTTATGTAAGCTTCCACTTTTTCCAAAAGCATTACAACCAATTAGAAATAGTCGGATTCGATAGAACTATTTCAAGTAGCTTACTAGAATGTTATAGTTACTATCTAAGTTTATAGCTAGGCTTAAAACTATGTGTGTGTAGAATTATTCATGTATTCACAACAGCTCATCACCGGCCAAAACGCCCCACCCATTGTTGTGGGGCATACTCACCGATTGCTATGGGGCATACCCTCCTCTTGTTGTGGGGCATATTACACTTTCACCGGGGGCATTTTGCCCTGGGTGAAAGAAAAAACTAGAATTTAGGCATCTTTGAAAAATGTGTAATTGTACTTGTATCAGGATGTTTTTAATAAAAAATAAAACGGGTACTAATTTCTAACTATTATAACAATAAATTAGAGTAGTTATTGAGAAGATCATAGCGTCGAATGGTGAAATACAGCTATTTTTGTTTAAGGGGGACGTATTAGACCTGTTTACCCTATGCATTTTCGGCAGTGGTGGCCGTGTGCAGATTTTTCGGGTCTAATACGCCCCCCTTAAGCAAAAATAGCTATATTTCACCATTCGACGCTATGATCTTCTCACTAACTACTCTAATTTATTGTTATAATAGTTAGAAATTAGTACCCGTTTCATTTTTTATTAAAAACATCCTGATACAAGTACAATTAAACATTTTTCAAAGATGACTAAATTCTAGTTTTTTTTTCACCCAGGGAAAAATGCCCCCGGTGAAAGTGTAATATGCCCCACAACAAGAGGAGGGTATGCCCCACAGCAATCGGTGAGTATGTCCCACAACAAGGGGTGGGGCGTTTTGGCCGGTGATGAACTGTTGTGAATACATAAATAATTCTACACACACATAGTTTTAAGCCAAGCTATAAACTAAGATAGTAACTATAACATTATAGTAAACTACTTGAAATAGTTCTATCGAATCCGACTATTTCTAATTGGTTGTAATGCTTTTGGAAAAAGTGGAAGCTTACATAAAACTAGCTCTTTTGAAACTATTGTGTATATTGTTGTTTTGCAACATATTAAAAATACCAAACTAACTTAGTACGTTGATTTCATGAAACGATACTGTTATCAGTCATTTTTAATTTTTAGATAATTCAGGAATCCTGGGAATCGAAGAGGGGCATTTAGCCCCGGTGGAGCGTATTATACCCTTTTACCCTACCAGCACGGTGTCCCAGAATGATTTGCAAAGTGGGTGGGCGGGGTGGTTTGGATTTAATTCAATACGGTGTGTGCTGCGAGTGTTGCGTTTGAAAAAATATATTTTTATGCATGCGTGTGCGTTGTAACTTGTTAATCCATGTTTACGGCGCTTTGTAGTTGCGTAGGGTAAAGAGCCTATTGGTTTTCATGTTTCATATTTCGGTTATGTTTTTTATCAGTAAGGCATCTGACAACGTGCTTCTGTAGTTATTGCACTGTTCAGCAGCGTAGTATTTTATATAGGAAAGTACACTCAGGTTTTTTTACGCGGATTTTGAAATTTACGCGGTTTTCATTAACGCGTTTTTTTTTTAATTTACGCTGTTTTCATTTACACGGCCTGTATCCCCTGCGTGAAAAATCTGAGTGTAATTGCATCGGAAACAATCACATTCCCAGCAGAACTTTTTGTTTTCTAATTTCAAACACTTTTGTTTCGTACTGCACACAACGGAAAATTTTAAAACAGAACTTACCATCCCAGCAGCAGTTGAAGCGGGTGTTCTTTTTCGATTCAAATTCAAGCCATGTCTTAAGCGTTACTGGACTTAAAATTGTTTTCCCAGTTTATCCAGTCAGAATATCTGTCCTACCCTATGTATTTAAAACACAGTTCTAATTGCGTTTTAAAGTATACAACAAGTAGAACGGTTGGGTATACTAATTTAAATTTTAAAATAAATCTGTTTTAAATTATGAAACAAACCGCTGTACTGAAGATATAATTATGCATGATGCAGAATTGGTTTAATAATACAATGTTTACACTACAGAGTTATAACACGTTTTAATAATTAGCAACAAGAAAAATGTCACCAAGATAGCATAAAAACCCGTTTTAACTGGTAGTGCGAACGTTGCATAGCAATGTATTTTATCAAATAATTTCATTTTTTCCACCACTAATCGATCAAGAAATACTTAAACTTAAGATTGTTTACTTAAGTTCATTAGTACATTATTGAAAATTTAAATGGAAAATGAAATTTCATATTTCATGGAGAATCTGTATATTTCCGTTGGCGGGCGTGGGCTTCCTCATCACAGCTCTCAATATGGAACTTTTCTTTTGAATATATTTTCTGGACAGACCAGCCTATTTTTACTAGATGGATCAGCCAAATAATGCCAATCACCTAGTGAGATACTTGATTAATAAATAGATTACCGTTGAAAGACCTTCAATAAATTATGTTTTGATGGGGAGGGTATATAGCAAATTGTAACATATGAAAACAGGCGAGTGAACGAGAACGTGAGTCCATATGTGTGATAGATAAAATTCATTTGCACGCTCTTGAAAAAAGCTACATTTTTAATGTCATCGTGGTCGTGTCCTGTACACAACCCTTTAATTTTTTTGGGAACAGTACGGTTACATGGCATCTTTTTTTATGAACTGAGTATCTCCTATACGTGTCTTAAATCGCTTTATTGGGCATTGGTTCGCTCAACGTTAGAATATTGTTCTGCTGTTTGGAATCCGTACTACTACGCTTCGCCATTCGACATCTCCCATGGCGAAACAGATTCGAACTGCCGAGCTATGAAAACCGTTGCCAGTTAATACATCTCGATACACTCAGCATTCGGAGGGACTGCTCTCGAGCCCTGTTCGTCTCGGACTTACTCTCTGCAAGAGTGGATTGCCCTACAATCCTCGGGCGGCTGGATCTTCAACCCCGCGTTCGAGCCCTATGTAATAACTCTCTTCTGCGAGTTTCGTTCAGGAGAACCAACTTTTTTTGCCGGAGTGCTGTTACCGAACTCCAGCGAATTTTTAACCGTGTGGCGACGGCCCCTGACTTCAACCGGACGCGGAGTTAGATTAAAGCGAAAATATTGGCAATTTTGAAATGTAATTAGTTTAAGTAACCACCGTTGGGGTCAAGGGGCCTGTTGGTGAAGGTAATAAACATAAACATAAACGTATGATAGTGACTAAAATTCATAGTTTAAAGGTTAATATGAGAATCAACCACCTAAGCTTTAATTAGGTATGTTCTAAAAGAGCACTTCAGTTTTAATTCACTTATTACCCAGAAGGCTACACGATTAAAGAATCAAGAAACAACCCACCTTTGTATCCCTAAAGAAGTCTGAGTCTCGAAGTGTGGGATGGCTATAAATTTAACGGCTTTGAATGGAAAGCCAAAATACCGCGTCAGCAGCAGATACTTTCCAACATGTGAAATGTTCCAGCGAATGTTCCTGGTTGGCTGTCTGCAAGGGGAAGGGTTGGCAGACATACAATTTTTCATCCCAGAGGGATATTTCCAGGATCGTACAGCAAACCAACGGCATTTCCCATATTCAGCACTAAGCTATTTGGTAGTGCGGTTGGCTTTCATGTGTACAGTTGGGCAGTAGAGTAAGGTGGGGTAAAAGTGCGCCTGGGGCAAAAGTGCGCATTGAACTTTTTGAAGCATACAAGCGCTAGAACCTGGGAACTCTGTATGGATTTAATAATTAATTAGGTCAACTGATCACACATATAACCATGGGAGATTTGAATATAGAGGCTTGAAATTAACAGGGAAGGACCATTTTTCGTTGTTTTGATGACTCTTTGAATTTTGGAGAACACAAATTCGCTGTTTAAATAAATCAGGATCTGTAAATAAAATCCTAAAATCTTCAACATCTGGTTCTTTTTGAAATATACTTCATTTGATCAAAAACATTCCGTAATTTTCGTAACAATTGAATAAGTTAAAAAATTAACGGTGGGGCAAAAGTTCGCATTGTATATCCGCTCCAATAAAAAGGAGTAAGTAAATCTTTTCATATAAAAATTTAACAATCCATGAGCTAAAGAAGGGACCAGCATCTTCCATAACTGCGAGCTAACCGGTCAAAGAAAGACTGAAATACGCAGTTCAGGAAAAAAAAGCATCAGCATAACTGGTTCCAAGACAAAATATAGAGTGCAAAAATCTAAGAGTAATTACAAAAAGGAAAAAAAGGATGAATGTGTAAATAAAGATAAATTTCCAATATAAATTGCAAATTCGCAAGAATTCTTGCAGTGAGTAACCCAACTATGAAAAATAATGAAGTTACAAAGATAAAACATCAAAGTTTTTTCAACATAATGGAAAGCTGAACAACATCAACCGAGGCAGAGGGAGGGGTACTTTTTAGTTATGCAGGAAGAGACTAATAGGGAATGGATATCCAAAAATTGATTAGCTTAATTTATGGGCGGTAATAAATCGGCTATTTAATCAGTGCGCACTCTTGGCCCGACCATGAGGCAAACGTGCGCATTTTAGTATTCATAAGAAAATAATTGTTTCTCGAATTACAAACCAATCCAAGAAATATCTAGTACTACGTTTTGAAAATGTTTGATGAAGGTACTAATTTGTAATCATGCCATTTTTTGTGCTTTTCTACCAATAGTTATTTTACAAAAACTGCTAGATGCGCACTTTTGCCTCACCTTACTCTATTGGTGTCGTCACATTATCTTTCTTTTGTGCACTTTGCTCAAAACGGGTACCAAACGACGGCTTCTATCCAGTGGGTTCCACCTATCGGAGCTGGTCTGCACGGAGTCGCACAGAATGGCCGGAAATGGCAATGGAAAAACGGTTGAAAACGGTAAAATTTTAATTGCATGTAAATAGTATTCTAATGGGAGTACAAATTTATTTCAATTCACCAGAAAATTTACAGGTTATAAAAACGACACTGAGGAGCAACATTGAATCTTTGGGATGTGTTTTCTGGATCAATTTGATTTGTTTTTATTTGTCCGCTCTTTGCTTTGTGTGCCTTTTCACTTATTTGCATTCCTATACAGTTCGTTTCCGTATTCAACTTGCGCCCCGGGGATCAACCATAAAAAGTCCACATAAATGGAAATGTATGATGATTAAGATTGCTAGGCAGTGAAAGTTACATACTTCTGGTTTATTCTCCGGGCTTAATTTACAATCTTGACTGTGCGCTATGGAGAAGCGAAAATACCATTTTAGGATGTTTTCAAGTGTTTGGAGTGAAATCAATTACGACATTTGAATTGTACCGATTAATATCGGAAATTTAATTTAGAAAACATCGAATCTTCTGGGAATCCGTTTAGTACATTTGCATATACTAATAAATAAAGCAACTAATGTTACTAGGACTTGCACAAACGTGTCCACAGGAAAAGACCACATAAGGAACATAAAATGTTATGTGATGTGATGCATTAAACCCATCATCAGTGTAAGAGCTACGCCAGTGGCTGCAGATGCTTTTAGGGACCATCCATAAATGACGTAGCATTATATGGGGGAGGGGGAGTTTTGTATTTTGTGATGATGTGTGACGACAGGGGGGTAGGGGGTCATGTCATGCTACGTAGCTTTTTTAAAGGGGAATAGGGGTTGACTTGATGTCACGACAATCTTACCCGTTTCATCTAACTAACATCGTTTTTGATTTTTTTTTAGATTTTTTACGGGGACAACGAGGGGGGTGAGGGTTACTGTCAAGCTACGTAATTATCAGGGGGCGTATATAGAATTGTGTGACGAAATGCTACGATGGGGGAGGGGGGTGTTAAAAATCACTCAAAAAATGCTACGTCATTTATGGATCATCCCTTAACTGTTATGTGTCCAACAAAAAAAACACCTTTAACAGGCCAACGTAGGTACCCGGCTACCCACAAATTGAAATGCTCATAACTATGGCTTTCTTTATCCGATTTGGACACTATTAGATTTTTTGGATTCAGGAACTCGTCCACTTTTTGATTTGTAAAATTGAACCGGAAGAATGGATCTGGTGCTTGGTACTCCGGATTTTCCGGGATAATGTTCCAGTACCAGGGAATGATTTGTAAATTTTAATAATGTCCTAGCAATAAAGGGCGAACACCAAATTATTGCGACACATTCAACAGAGCATAACTTTTTTACCATTGGGTAAAAATCAACCAAATTTTGCACACTTTCTCATTGATGTGTATTGTTTACATGCTGTCAAACTCGAAGTCGTGTTTTTCGATTCAACGAAAATGGAGGTGAACCAACGCGAGTCGAGAGAACAAATTCTTTCCAAACACCTGGAATTTCCTGACCTGTCGCACCAGCAGTTGGGAAAAATATTGAACATTCACCATTCAACCGTCTCCAGAGTGTTGAAGCGGTTCCAGGAGCGGATGACGTTGGACCACGGCAAAAGAGCTGGAAGAAAACCGGGATCGGAGAACAAAAAGATGAAGGGAAAGGTGAAGCGGATGATTAAAGCAAATCCCAACGTCTCAAGCCGTGATTTGGCTAAAAAGATCGGCATGTCGCAGAGCTACGTCCAGAATGCAAAGAAGAGAGCTGGACTACATACATACAAGGTACAGAACTTCCCAAACCGCGATGAGCGGCAACAATCGACGGCTAAAACTCGGGCACGGAAGATCTACGAGAAGATGCTGACAAAATATGGCTGCTGTGTGATGGACGACGAAACGTATATAAAAGCCGATTTTAAGCAAATTCTGGGGTTGGAGTTTTTCACCGGCGAGAGCAAGTTCTATGTGGACGACAAATTTAAGAAGAAGAAAATGTAGAAGTTCTCCTCCAAATATCTCATTTGGCAGGCCATCTGCTCTTGCAGACTGAGGAGTGAGCCTTTCGTGACAAAGGGCACAGTAAATGGCGAGATCTACAAATCTGAGTGCCTCGAGAAGCGCCTTTTGTCGTTCATGCAGCAGCACGACGAAGCTCCTGTATTTTGCCATGCGACTATTCTAAAAGTGTCCTGGAGTGGTATGAGGCCAATTCTGTCCATTTTGTTCCAAAGGACATGAATCCGCCAAACTGTCCGGAGCTGCGCCCGGTGGAGCAGTACTGGGCAATGATGAAGCGGGAACTTCGGAAGAGCAAGAAGACAGTCAAAGACGAGAAGGACATGTTAAGAAAATGGAAAAACTACAAGGGACAGCCCTATGGGGTTGTACGAATTGCAGACGTAGGACTGCAATACGTGAAATATTTAATTTCTTATTACATTTGGATTAATAATTAATCAAACATTTCTTTCTACAGTTCACTTCATGAATCAAACCGTCTTGCTCATCAGGTCATTTTATTTATAATGAGCGATCGAATCCGACTAAAGAAAGCAGACAGAAAACTGCGATGGAAAACCGAACTAATATCTGGAACTGCTTTAAAATTTTAAAAAGTTTTCTATTGTGTGCGGTAAACAACCAGACCGATGCTTAATCATGTTTAGATGTTTTAGATAATACAGTCACAGTTCTTGTATAGGACAAGCTTTATAGTTTTATTTTGCCATTATTGTAATTTTCCTAAAGTACACATAAATGTAGCGAATGCAGTGGTCTCAATCATATATCGAAGCATATACAACAATCGAAAATAGTTTTATGGATGGACTTAGATGCATTTTTTGCAGAGATTTTTTGAGTAACAGTGCATCCATTCATAAATAGGCTTTGTAGTACCTATGTATTGGTAGAATCAAAGTGGGATAGGTTGAGTGGAAATGAATCTCGTGGAATCAATAAATTGATGAAACGTACATAATAAACCCTCGTTGCACTTTCTTCTATCCATTCACGTGAATTTGTTCCTAAGAAAGTTTTCGTCTCCCTAGCCTGTCATGGAGACGACAACGCAAAGAAAAACCGAAAGCTTTCGCTTCGCGCAACGAAAGCTCAGAAGCTCAGATTTCTATCATACACGCAACACTTGGATATACCTACACATTCGCCTCAAACAATAAACGCAAGCGAACGGTGTACCGTGCTTGAATCAAAAAGCTGTGCCAGTACATCGTGTCCGTACACGAATGGAAGATACGCACCAAGCAAAATGAGTCAACGCTGGTGATGATGGGTGCTGCGAAAGAGATAACTAGTACCACGACGCTAGCCTCTGCTACACTGGCTGTGGGAGCATGCAGGGCAGTGCTCTGCTCTGCCTGCTGTCCAAGAGTTAACTGAGCTTGCCCGACCAAATCTGCTCTTTAAATAGTCGATGGTGACGTCATTCATAGAAGCGTTGCGCGTTAGGTACAAAAATCTGTCGTGCCAGACTAGGGAAGCGTAGCCTTCTGTGTGCAAATGCGTGGTATTTTAACTATGTTGAACATTATTTAAAATGTTAATGCCTTGATATCAAAAATCTTTGGATCTATCTATTGGAATCTATTCTTAGAAGTATTTCTGAGCGATATGCGCAAAAAAAATGAAAATATACCGGCTGGATTATAAGCGTTTAAAATTGGACCACTTTTCGTTACATACCATTTTTGTTGAATTTGTAACGTGCACCCCCATATCGAAAACAAAGACGTAGTCCTACGTCAAAAAATATATCCTCAAATGTAATCCTCACATAGACAGTTTTCGAAGAAGTTTCTTGTGGACGAATTTATAATGGCTTTGTTTCCACTTACTTGGAGTCATTCATTTCGCTTCTCGTTTCCATATCCATCCATATCGATACGAGGGTCACAATTTAAAAATTTAGCTGATAGAAGATACTGTTTTTTTTTATTCATTTCGTTTATTTGATAGGTAGCCTTGCGGTGCCAAATTCTTTTGTTTTTTCATTTTGGATATCTTAAAACTAGGAGGTTACAATGTTGAAATATTTTTTTTACAAAAGAAAAAAAAAGTTTACAGCTATCTTAAGACTAGAAATAAGATTTTATATACAATATATTTGGTGAACTAATCTTTACCACCTTGAAACGAAGGGTTAGTTGGGAAAAATAATTCTGAACCAGAGTAATAGTTAACTATGACTTTTTAAATATTTTGTAAAGAATCAAATAATTAAAAAAAAAATGATACTATGCTTCTTCTCACCAAACCCGGAGAAATTGATGTAAAACCCGGAGGTCCGGCGATCGCTCCAGAAAACCGGAGTCTCCGGGTCAAACCCGGAGGGGTGGCAACCCTAGAATCAAAAACAATTTAATTGCTTTCTGCCTGCCCTTTCTTTTGGAATTAGTTTGCGGAAGATCGGTTTAGCCATTACTGAGAAACACGAATTAGAATACATACATACACGCATACAGATACTTTCCCAATTCGTCGAGCTGAGTCGATTGGTATATTCTGTGCATCGATATATTCTAAACATTTCTTTTATGAGAAATGTAACAAGTAAAATTTTAGTAGAAAACCTTTATAGCACCACAGAAGCAATTCAGGAGGTGAAAATGCTACAAAAGAGTCGAAAATAAAACTTAAGTATCGTCATTTATAGCTCATTTACTTTTAATGAGACAGCGTGGTTTAGTGTATCAAAAATTGAAGTTTCTGAAGCCATCGTATAGGTTCTACCTACCAGCCCCCAACGAAATGAAACGAAAATGAGAAAGATACGGAAATGTAGAGAAGCCTTTGGGCATCATCACTGCAGGCAAGAAAACACACGGTTTTCCAATGGAAAACTCTTTTTTCTTGTCTGTTTTGCTTTATTCCTTGGTTCACTGTCCGGTGCTACCAACAAACAGTCGAGCTTTGCTTTGGTTGTTCGTTAGACCACGAGAGTGGTAAATTGAGTACATATTCGCTGCATGAGCTGCAGAACGATCGATCGATAGCACCTAGCAGAAAAGCCGAAAAGTTGCATGTTCAAATATATATGGATTGTCCTCATGAGCGAGCCCACAGAGGAATTGAAACGAGTCAGGGTGAAGATACCTATATTATTAAATTATCCTTGTAATGGGAAAACTTTTTTCTTCTTCGTGTCGTACTCTTGTTGTTTTTATGCTTGGTTCGAGGTGCACATCCCAGTTCTACGTCTAAGCCTATACGAGTGACAACGTGATTAGCAGCTATTTAAAGGTTGAATTTATGGTGATAGCCTATGAGGCATCCGTAATTTATTGCTTCAGGGTATAATTTTGTTAAACAAGTTTGAACAAATTACGGTACACCTGGCATAATTGGGTTAGTACCTGCATAGCAGTATATTATTGTTACGGTGAGCTCTTTGAACACTGCTATATGTATCTAGATCCACCTGGTTTCAAATAGGAACTATTACCTGAAAGCAAAGAGAAAAGATTCAGATTAGTTTAATTATGGTGTGGTGACATGTGATGTATATCTATCTATCTATCTATCTATCTATCTATCTATCTATCTATCTATCTATCTATCTATCTATCTATCTATCTATCTATCTATCTATCTTCTATCTATATATATAAAAGTCAAAGTTTGTATGTATATGATTTATAGACTCCCAAACAGCTTTACCGATTTCCGTAAAAATTTGCACACAGTAGGTATTTGGTATGGGGCGTGTTTGTGTGCTATTAGTTGGAGATTATCTGCCCGCCAGATGGCGCTTTGAAACAAATTGTGTTTTCCTCCTATTTCGCAGACTGTCGCAGCAACGCGCGATGGGTATTAGCTAGTTTTACATATCAGAAGAAACAAATATAATACTTTTCGGTTTCAAGTAATTTTATAGAGATTTTTTTTATTCAATTCGTTTATTTGGTAAGGCACGTTGCGTTAGATTTATAAAGATTTTATGATATTCACCTTCATTTCAATCGGTTTTATGAGTTCAATAAACAATGCCTCAAAATGTATCTTTTCTTAATATCATAAAGCTGTCTTTCTTACCCCAATAAATCATATAGTAGCACATTATAATACATACACCTTTTAGCCTTGCCAATGGTTTTATGGCTGCAGGACAGCACACAACAAATAATATAGCTGCCGCAGCTATAAAAACATGTGAGCAGTTTTAAAGTTGTTTTATAAACTTTACCATTAAAATAAATCAGCCACAAAGTGTTTCGTTACAACCAAGCCGTTGAAGTATCAAGCCTTCTGCAAAGCATTTTTAACACAGTTGTCGCTGTTGTGCTATCTTATTACAAAAACCATACGAGTAAACTATCATTTGCCAACACATCATTTGCAAAAAAATCTCTACAAAGTGGCGATTTCAGAATTTTGATATTCTGCTTGGTTACTGAGATATAGCGAGAAGCGTGCTGAGAAATTTTTAATTTTTTACTTCAATTGACTTTGACTGGGGATTGGCTTAAGTTATCTTGATGTATTAGATGTTTTTGTGTGTAAAAGTATCTGAGAAAGACAATCATGTTTAAAAGAAAAATGCACGAACTGTGAGAAAAATGCAATTTAAGTTTTAAACTGGAAATATACCATATTTGGCAACACTGTAACCAAAAATAACTATTTTTTCTAGATTCCCTGACTCATTTCCTTTAAAATGCATCTCATCGATTGTTTACAGAGCAAATGAAGCCAAAGATATGAATAAAAGTTTATAATTGAGGATTTTTTTCTATGAGAAATTTCCCATGCACGATTATGAAATTTTGTCGTCAATACACACCTATGACATGTGTGAGTGCGACTTTTGTTTACATTAAAATTGTTTGCACCATTTGTAAGCTTCAAGATACAGTAATGTTTCGATTATAACACGCTTAGTTATACATATAGGGATGGAAGTATATATGTTGAAAACAATATGTACATGTATATATATATATATATATATATATATATATATATATATATATATATATATATATATATATATATATATATATATATATATATATATATATATATATATATATATATATATATATATATATATATATATATATATATATATATATATATATATATATATATATATATATATATATATATATATATATATATATATATATATATATATATATATATATATATATATATATATATATATATATATATATATATATATATATATATATATATATATATATACGTTACAAAGTATCCTGCCCAGAAACGATGCTGAAGCATCAGTTTAGCTTCCGGTGCACCATCCATACACGAAAACACGTGAAACAACGTGGTTCCACGCGGCGACATCGATCACACGGCAACGGCGACCATCGAGCCCGCAAATAGGACAATTCTGCTGAGGCTTCAATAATCACCTAGTAACCAGACGGCGATCGCGGCGCGGATCAGAAATGCTGACTAGATAGATTAATCCATTAAATAGTAAGGAAAATCAATTTAGCTTTTAGTCTTAACCTGAATGTGATTGTAATCGTTCATAAAAGTGAAATAAATATTTTTTTTATGCTTCCAAGTAAATCCGAAGCATTACCGGCGCAGTCAATAGAGATTTTTTGTGGATTAGTAACAGGAACTTAGTGTAATTTTCATCAGTGAGAAGTGCCAGCCTAGACTACGGCTGAGTGAGTGCAACCATTATTGAAAATAAACCTAAAATTCTGTGAAGAACAAGTGTGACACATTCATCGCGAATCATCGACAACCCGGGAAACCACTGGTGAGCGAACATCACACAGTTTGCGGTTATCGAGTCACAGGAGTCTCCACGAAAGGACCTACAAGAAGAACCAATCATCAATCACCAGGGACTCTGGAAGATGTTAAAAACATTACTTCTGTAAGTACTACTGCTTGAATAATAATACTAAAAATCATAGCGAGCGTTGTTCATCGCGAACTAGTAGCTCACTTTGATCACACAATAAACACTACTAATTCAGAGGCCGGCGCCCCCACCAGCGGTAAGCAAAAGCCTGAAATATCACAGTTAGGGTTAGGTAAACTAATATAAAAAAAAAACTAAACGCGAAACAGAAGCGCGACAAGAAATTCCAATCAAATAGGAATATAGAAGAACAGATTGAAATGAGTCAGAACGAGCTTCGAGCGCATATCGCGCAGCTCACTGAAAATCAAAACAAATTAATCGCGGAGTTGGCAGCCATCAAACAGCGCCCTCCGGTCGATCCGTTTAAGTATTACAAAACACCGGATCCAATAAAAAATTTAAGCAATTTCTCCGGTAATAGAAGAGAAACGCTTGCCTGGATACAGGAGGCAGAAGAAGCTTTAGACCTCTTTTTTGAGTGCAGAGATGAACCTGTTTTTGCACAACTAGTAAAAGCTGTCAAAAGCAAAATTATCGGGGAAGCAAAAGAAATCCTCATAGCAGCAGGAAACCCGGCTAGCTGGCATGACATAAAAGATGTATGTACTGCTAAATTCATACGGCGATAAACGAGACCTTACGTCTCATATTCAGTCGTTGTTTTACATAACGCAAGGCAGAAAAACCTTGACAGAATATTTCAACAAAATCAAGCAGATTGACACTGCAATTAAGAGCACCGCAAATTCTATGAGCGAATTCAGCGGGTCCACAAAGCAAATAAATTCTTTTATCGGCATGATGAGCACGACGAGGTATATTGACGGACTAAGTGAGTCTCTCTCGATGATAGTCAGGAGCCATAGACCCGAATCATTAGAGGAAGCGTACTCTTGTGCGACACAATATTCGAACGCTGCTTATCGGCAGAAATTAGAACGCAATAATACCAGATCAAATTTTTCTAACAACGGAACTTCGGGACAATCATCAAATGAAAACAATAAAAACTTTGCTAAGCCAAATTATTCAAATCCGGGAACCTCTGGGAATTCAACTAAATTCAAGAATAAAACCCCATACGTCTCCCAACCTTTGAACGGAACGGATCGTTATATTTCACAGTGGTGTTCGGTGTGTAAATTTCAGTGATTCAAGGTCCTTTGTTCGTTCGTTAGCTACCATTCTGCTGGTGCCGGCAGTAAATCCAGTACATTGTTTTCGCTGGTGCGGAACAATCGACGTTGTTTGCAGATAAGTTTTGCTTTATTTTTTTTCCTCGTTTGCTTTCTTTCCTTTTCCCTACTTTTACTCTACCTTATAATCAAATAATAAGACACATTCCCGTTTATATAACGCTCTGCCCTCGTGCTTAAATGGCCGAGGGCGAAATACCATCTGATGTAATCATGGAAGTCCCTGATCCCCCTAATACTCGCATTGCTCCCCGTATAAAGCAGTACCCAGAAGGTTCCTCTGGGCCATGGGTGGTATATTTTCGGACCGGAGAGAAACCGGTTAATATTTTAAAACTTTCTCGAGATCTGACTGCTAATTACCCGGCCGTAACTCAGATAACACGTGTTCGGGCAAACAAGATACGTGTTCTAGTGAATGATCTCGGGCAGGCAAACGCGATTGCTTGCTGTGAGCGCTTTACGCGGGAATTTAAAGCGTACGTGCCTTGTGTGGCCTGTGAAATCGATGGGGTAGTGTCCGAACCGGGCCTGAAATGCGAAGAACTGTTGGAGCACGGGGTTGGCTGCTTTAAGGACCCCTCTCTTGAACAGATTAAGATCTTAGAATGCAAACAATTGTATACCGCAAACACCGAGGGAGGTAAGACTACCTACTCTCTATCAGGCTCGCTTCGGGTGACATTCGCCGGGTCCTCTCTTCCCAACTACATCCTCCTTGACAGGGTTCGCCTACCAGTTCGCCTGTTTGTACCGCGGGTCATGAACTGCAGCAATTGCAAGCAGTTGGGCCACACAGCCACATATTGTGGAAATAAGAAACGATGCGGCAAATGCGAAGGAGAGCATGAGGATGACTCTTGCGACAAAGAAACTGAAAAGTGTATTTGCTGCGGGGGCCCTTCACATGCTCTTAAATCATGCCCTGCGTACAAGCAGCGCGGGGATAAAATTAAGCGCTCCCTTAAGGAACGCTCAAGGCGTTCTTATGCAGAAATGCTAAAGAATGCTTCGCCATCTGTCCTGTCCGAAAATCCCTATGCTGGTTTGGCTAACGTTGAGCAAGAATCTGACGACCCACGAGAGGGAACATCTTTGGTTAACCCAGGGGAATCCAGGAAGAGGAGAAATCCAGCCTCCCCTACATTGCCTCGTAAGGGTGCCAAGGTGTCGTCCACTCAGAGTGCGCCATCTACAACCAATAAATCCAACGGAAGTGATGCACAAAAGCCGAAGCAATTTGCTCCAGGACTTGGAAATATTAATTCTAACAAGGAGTACCCACCACTTCCAGGGACATCCAAAACCCCAAGTGTCCCCTTTTTTCAAACAGATACTCAGTCCAGTAGCGGACTAATGAAATTTTCTGACATAGTGGACTTAATTTTCACAGCTTTCAATGTTACTGATCCTCTTAAAAGCATTCTGATACATTTTCTCCCTATAGTGCAAACATTTTTGAAGCAGTTGACTACTAAATGGCCCCTCCTTGCAGCGATCGTATCCTTCGATGGCTAAGTCATCGAACGAGGTCACCGATTCGATCACTGTTCTACAGTGGAACAGCAGAAGTATCCTCCCGAAAATCGATTCCTTTAAATTTTTACTAAATAGTTTAAAATGTGATGCTTTCGCATTATGTGAAACTTGGTTAACTTCCGATATAAATCTCAACTTCCACGACTTTAATATAATTCGTCTGGATCGAGAAAACCCCTATGGAGGAGTACTTTTGGGGATCAAAAAGTGCTATTCTTTCAACCGAATTAACCTCCCTTCGACACCAGGCATTGAAATTGTCGCTTGTCAAGTTTTAATCAAAGGTAAAGACCTTTGCATTGCTTCCATCTACATTCCTCCTAGAGCCTCGGTAGGGCACCGAACGCTTTGTAATATCACGGAATCCTTACCGGCACCGCGGCTAGTTCTGGGAGACTTTAACTCGCACGGTACGGTATGGGGCTGTCTTCATGATGATAATAGATCAACATTAATCCAAGATCTTTGCGACAATTTCAACATGACCATCTTAAACACGGGAGAAATGACGCGGATTCCTACACCACCAGCACGCGCAAGCGCGTTGGATTTATCGCTTTGCTCGACATCGCTACAGTTAGATTGCATGTGGAAGGTGATCCCTGATCCCCACGGTAGCGATCATTTGCCTATCGTGATTTCAATTGCTAACGGTTCAAGACCATCGGAAACAATCAATGTCTCGTATGACCTCACACGGAACATTGATTGGAAGAGTTACGCGACCGCGATATCCGTTAAAATCGAATCCACTCAAGAACTTCCTCCGGAGGAAGAGTACAGGTTTTTGGCTGGCTTGATTCTCGACAGTGCGAATCAAGCTCAGACTAAACCAGTACCCAGCGCGAATACCCATGGATGGTCTCCCACCCTGTGGTGGGATAAAGAGTGCTCAGAGCTGTACGCGGAAAAGTCCACTGCATATAAGGCCTTCCGGGAAGACGGGTTACCCTCTAGCTATCAACAGTACGCGTCGTTAGAAAGGCGAATGAAGAGTCTAATGAAAGCCAAAAAACGCAGTTATTGGCGCCGGTTCGTCGACGGGTTAACGAGAGAAACAGCGATGAGCACTCTTTGGGGTACGGCTCGACGTATGCGTAACCGTAATAGTACCAACGAGAACGTGGAATATTCAAACCGTTGGATATTCGCTTTCGCCAAGAAGATCTGTCCGGACTCTGTCCCGGTACAGAAAACGTACCGCGCCGCGTCTTCTCACGATACCGCGAACGAAACACCGTTTTCGATGGTGGAGTTCTCACTTGCTCTCTTATCGTGCAACAATAACGCCCCAGGGTTAGACAGAATCAAATTCAACTTGCTGAAGAATCTGCCTGACACTGCAAAAAGGCGCCTGTTGAATTTATTTAACAAGTTTCTTGAGGGTAACATTGTCCCTTATGAATGGAGGCAAGTGAAGGTCATCGCCATCCAAAAACCAGGAAAACCAGCCTCCGACCACAACTCGTATCGGCCGATTGCAATGCTGTCCTGTATTCGGAAGTTGTTCGAGAAAATGATCATGTTTCGCCTCGACAATTGGGTTGAAGCAAATGGCTTACTGTCAGATACACAATTTGGCTTCCGCAAAGGCAAAGGGACGAACGATTGCCTTGCGTTGCTTTCTACAGAAATCCAAATGGCCTATGCTAACAGAGAGCAGATGGCATCAGTCTTCTTGGATATTAAGGGGGCTTTTGACTCAGTTTCTATCAACATTCTGTCAGAGAAGCTGCACCAGCATGGTCTTTCACCAATTTTAAATAACTTTTTGCTAAACCTGTTGTCTGAAAAGCACATGCACTTTTCGCATGGCGATTTAACAACATCGCGATTTAGCTACATGGGTCTTCCCCAGGGCTCATGTCTAAGTCCCCTGCTCTACAATTTTTACGTGAATGACATTGACGATTGTCTTGCCAATTCATGCACGCTAAAGCAACTTGCAGACGACGGGGTGGTCTCTGTTACAGGGCCCAAAGCTGCCGACTTGCAAGGACCATTACAAAATACCTTGGACAATTTGTCTGCTTGGGCTCTTCAGCTGGGTATTGAGTTCTCCACGGAGAAAACTGAGTTGGTTGTTTTTTCTAGGAAGCGTGAGCCGGCGCAACTCCAGCTTTTATTAATGGGTGCAACGATCAACCAGGTTTTCACATTTAAATATCTCGGGGTCTGGTTCGACTCTAAAGGTACCTGGGGATGTCACATTAGGTATCTGAAACAGAAATGCCAACAAAGGATCAATTTTCTCCGAACAATAACTGGAACATGGTGGGGTGCTCACCCAGGAGACCTGATCAGGTTGTACAAAACAACGATATTGTCGGTGATGGAGTACGGGTGTTTCTGTTTCCGCTCCGCTGCGAACATACACTTCATCAAACTAGAGAGAATCCAGTATCGTTGCTTGCGCATTGCCTTGGGTTACATGCACTCGACCCATACGATGAGTCTCGAAGTGCTGGCGGGCGTTCTTCCGCTAAAAAATCGATTTTGGGAACTCTCATATCGATTGCTCATCCGATGCGACATTCTGAACCCGTTGGTAATTGAAAACTTCGAGAGGCTCGTCGAGCTTAATTCTCAAACCCGATTTATGGCCTTGTACTTCGACTACATGGCACAGAGCATTAATCCTTCTGCATATACTCCCAACCGTGTTCGTTTGCTAGATACTTCTGATTCTACTGTATTCTTCGACACATCCATGAAGGAAGAGATTCGTGGAATCCCGGACCATATACGCCCGCAGGTGATCCCCAATATATTTTATAATAAATTCCGAGAAGTCGACTGCGACAAAATGTTTTACACTGACGGATCAAATCTCGATGGGTCCACTGGCTTCGGTATCTTCAACAATACTATCACCGCTTCATTCAAGCTCAATGATCCCGCTTCAGTTTACGTCGCAGAGTTAGCTGCAATTCAGTACACCCTTGGGATCATCGACACTCTGCCCACAGATCACTACTTCATCGTTTCGGACAGCCTCAGCTCTATCGAGGCTCTTCGTGCGGTGAAGCCTAAAAAGCAATTACCGTATTTTCTGGGGAAGATACAGGAGTCCTTGTGTACGTTATCTGAAAAATCTTATCAGATTACCTTTGTTTGGGTCCCCTCTCATTGTTCTATCCCGGGCAATGAAAAGGCCGACTCATTAGCAAAGGTGGGCGCATTAAATGGTGAAATATACGAAAGACCAATCTGCTTCAACGAATTTTTTAGTATTTGTCGTCAGAGGACGCTCAACAGTTGGCAAACCTCGTGGAGCAATGGGGAACTTGGACGATGGCTACATTCGATTATCCCAAAGGTATCAACGAAGCCTTGGTTCGGGGGGATGGATGTGGGTCGGGATTTTATTCGTGTAATGTCCCGACTTATGTCCAATCACTACACCATGGATGCGCATTTGCGGCGTATTGGGCTTGCGGAGAGTAGTCTGTGCGCTTGTGACGAGGGCTATCACGACATCGAACACGTTGTCTGGGTGTGCGCCGGGTATTGTGACGCCAGGTCTCAGTTAAAGGAATCCCTTCGGGCCCGAGGTAGACCACCCAATGTACCAGTCCGAGATATGCTGGCAACTCGTGATTTCCCCTATATGTCCCTTATTTATACCTTCATAAAAACGATAAATATCCCAATTTAGCCCCTCTCTTTTATTTCTCGTTTTTAGAGTTTCCTCCTGCCTTGTGGAACCGATCAGCTCCAGAGTGCCACTATGTAACCGCCATCGCCCTTACCACTACGCTTGCATAGAAGGAAACTGAAGCGAGAGCGACTCGAGGTCCGATGACTTTTGAAGGATTCCCCGCGGGTCCGAAGAATACCGTCCGCCAATCCGGTACTCGACGACTTACTATACTGAGGCGCAAATTTGATTCGCTGATCCCCCTCCCCCCCCCCCCCCCGCCGTTCGAGCGAAAGTTGCAAGTTTTGCTCTTCTTTCCCTGTCTCTCCCCTGTCCTTGATACAACTGCTGCTACACTGATGCGGAAATAAGCCACCCTTTGAATATCTTGACCAAGCATAAGTTTTAGTTAAAAAATTCAAATTAGTATTCTGTATTCCTAGTTTTAAGATAGCTATAATTTTTACTCTTTATTGAAACTCTTGTCCTCCATCTTGTAAATAGAATTGAATCCCTAGTTTTAAGATTTCTGTGAAATTTCTCATGAATATTTGTTCCCCCCTTTTGTGTACTAAACTATATTGTTAGTTTTAAGATAACCGTAAAACATTTCGTAAAATACTATTACTCTCCCCTCTTGTATATCAAAGTGAATCCCTTGTTTTAAATTTTTTCATAAAAAAATCTTTTGGCCCTCTTTTGTATATTGAATCTTATTTCTAGTCTTAAGATAGCTGTAAACTTTCTTTTCCTTTGTAAAAAAAAATATTTCAACATTGTAACCTCCTAGTTTTAAGATATCCAAATGTAAAAACAAAAGCATTTGGCACCGCCAAGCTAACGCATTTGTGCCTATCAAATAAACGAAATGAATAAAAAAAAAAAAAAAGAATAAAACCCCATCTGGAAACTTCAAGAATAGAAATTCGGATGACGACGTACCTATGAGAACACATAGATCAAAAATGCAAATAAACAATCATGAACCAGAAACAGAGGATAACACTTCTCCACCAGACCGAGCAAACATTAACGACGACTCGATAGTGGACTCTGACGACGATGATTGTTTCATTTCAGACGAATTAAATTTTCATCTGGAACTAGGCGAAAAATTAAAAACCTAAAAAGTAACAATTTTATATCTTATTTGACTATTAGCACTTCCAAAGGTAATACGAAATTCTTGGTCGATACGGGAGCTAACAAAAACTACATTTCTCCCAAACACGTTAAAATAGAAAATTGCAAGACCGAATCTGGAATAAAAGTAACAAATATCCGAGGAATTCACGAAATTAAGAAATCAGCTTCTATGGACATCTTTCAGATAAAGAAAAACGTTAAGTTCTTTATATTCGATTTCCACGATTTTTTGCATGGCCTGATAGGCTACGAAACACTTCGTGATTTAAATGCAAAACATCGCGAAAAACACGCTCAAAGTAGGAAGAAAAATTTTCCTTTCGAACAAAAATTTTCCAGGGAGCCATACAATAAATTTAAACGACTAAACGCACCAATTCATTCAAATTAAAGTTAAGAATAAAGGTGATTTTTTAATCGAAGAGGAAAAACAGTTAGAACATTTCAGTATACTACCCGGTCTCTACAAGAGTCATGATGGAAAGGCCATAGTAGCAATACGGAAAAACAACAAACACAACGTTACAGAAATTAATCTAAACGAAATGGATCTTGAAAACGAGTATATTACACTGAAAAAAATCACTCCTTCAAAAATAGAAGCAATTAATTACGATTTCAGGAAAGACCACATGAACATGGAAGAGGAAAAAGCCTTGAAACAAATCATAAATGAATACCGCGGCATTTTATACGACGAGAACCAAAAACTAACGTTTACACATAAAATTAAACATAAAATTCGGACGGCAGATGATATTCCAGTTCATACAAAATCTTACAAATACCCACAAATTTTTGAAGAAGAAGTTCAGAAGCAAGTTCGCAAAATGTTGAACGATGGCGTCATCAAGGAATCCATCTCTCCATACACATCTCCTGTATGGATTGTTCCAAAAAAGCAGACGCATTAGGGCAAAAGAAATTTCGGTTAGTTATCGACTATAGAAAACTCAATGAGAAAACTATAAACGATAAATACCCCATCCCAGAAATAACCGACATCCTCGATAAACTCGGGAGAGCCTGTTATTTCTCCACAATTGATTTAGTATCTGGATTCCATCAGATTCAACTCTCTGATGAAAACACAGAAAAAACGGCATTTTCAATAAACTCAGGAAAATATGAATTTACCAGAATGCCATTCGGACTGAAAAATGCCCCTGCTAGGTTCCAAAGAGTGATGGATTGTATACTTAGAGAATTTGTCGGAATATGCTGTTTTGTCTACATGGATGATATCATTATATTCTCAAGCTCACTCCAAGAGCACAAATATCATCTTCGGAATTTTTTTCAAAAACTGAAAGAAGCAAACTAGAAAATTCAACTATATAAATGCGAATTCTTTAGAAAAGAGGTTCAATTTCTTGGACATACCGTAACTGAAGAAGGCGTAAAACCAAAAAGCGATAAAATCGAAGCGATAAAGTCATGGCCCATTCCAAAATCAGAAAAAGAAATGCGACAATTTTTAGGAATACTGGGTTATTATAGGCGCTTCATTAAAGATTTTGCTAAAGTAGTTAAACTTCTCACATCTCTTTTAAGAAAAGATTCCGATTTCACAATTACTCCGGAAATTTCCGCCTGCTTCGCAAAATGCAAACAAATCCTCATGTTAGATCCCATATTAATCTACTCCGACTTTACCAAAGAATTTATATTGACAACTGATGCAAGCGACTATGCTATCGGAGCCGTTTTGTCACAAGGACCATTGGGTAAAGATAGACCAGTAGCCTACGCATCTAGGACATTGAACAGAACTGAAGAACGTTACTCCACTACAGAAAAAGAACTCTTGGCTATAGTGTGGGCAGTAAAGCATTTTAGACCATACCTAGGGTTACCAAATGGACTGAGAGCAAATTAAGGACAAAATGTCAAATCTATTCGGATTTGGAGCCTGAATCATTTGTAACTTGAGCCAGAATTCTGAAAAAGTCGGGATTCTGGCTTATTTTCCAGCAGTTGAACTGGGACGTTGAATCTTGATCGAGACAAATTGGAATGGTGTAGTGCCAATATTGAGCGAAGATAACCACTTTGGGCAAAGCTCATATCGAGCAATCCAATAAATTTTGGTTACTTCTGAGTAAAAGAACTTTTGGTTGGAATGAGTCGCAGAGAGTATGCATTAACAAAAACAATCGCTGGAAGTATTTGAAATTGACAATTGAAATTGATTCTCTTGGAATAAAGTTGATCTGAATAATTTAATACAGGGTGATTCATCATTACGTTTTTTTTGATCTCGCAAAAATTTGAAAAATGGAGTAAATCCCGAAATGTTGATTTGTCAATCAAAAGAACATTTTTGCCATTTATTGTTTGAACACATTTTCTTTTAAATGTTGACTATGTTGGCGCTTGAGGTAACCCATTCAACTGGTCCAATTTTTGATGACGGATTCGAGTATTTCAAGTGGTATCTGGCTAGATAATCGAAGAATGTTGGTTTCCAATGCTTGGCAATGTCACCGCCGCTATGTTTTATTCAATGCGTGCTGGATGTGGTCGATTTGTTCGCTAATCATCCAATAACGAGATCTGCAACTTTTACTCTTTGATTGTATGGCGAATAGTGGAGTCAGTTGGCCAAATTTGTCGACCATATTATGGTCGGAGTGCACGAAACACATTTCTCACAGATCGCTGATTTTCGAAATATAGTTGAATAATTTGAAAATGGTGAGCATACTGTGGTGACAAACAATACTAAACTACAATAACATGACATGCCCAGTTAAAAAAAACATCATGTTGAACCACACTGTATATGCCAAGGTTTGAGACTAAAAATAAGGACATTTGAAGTAAAATAAGGACGCTTTCCAAAAACCTCGAAATTAAGGACATGTCCTTTAAAATAAGGACGGTTGGTAACCCTACCATACCTTTACGGCAGACAATTCAAACTTTATACAGACCATCAACCACTTACTTACAGTATGACTAACACAAACAATAAAATTATTAGATGGAAGTTAGATTTAGAAGAGTTTGACTACCAAATAATATATAAACCGGGCAAACAAAACGCAGTAGCAGATGCACTGTCTAGAATAAAACCGACCGAACTAAATAATAACGAAAATACAGAAGAAGATTCATCAGACGAAAGCAGTGACGGTATGAATGTTCACTCAGCCGACACGAGTGACGACTATTTCATCCCATGCACCGAGAAACCCATCAATATGTTTAGAACCCAAATTAAACTAAGAATATCGAGAGTGCAAACAAAAATTTACGAAGAAATTTTTCCGAGGTACCACCGCCACATAATATGCCAACAAGATTTCGTAGAACAAGATATAATAAATATTTTCAAAGAACTTCTGAACCCAAAAGGAGTAAACTGTTTAAAAATCCCCGTCTCATTGATTCAGCTTGCACAGGAAACGTACAGAAAACATTTTTCGGAAAACAATATTTATAAGATTCTCATTTTAGAAACCCTACTAGAATATGTGCGACTAGACGAAAAACAGGACGCAATCGTAAGGCAAACACACAAAGCAGCCCACAGGGGGATGAAGGAAAACAAGCAACAAATTATACAAAATTATTTCTTTCTTTCCAGGAATTGACAGAAAACTAAAAATCTTTGTGAACTCTTGTAATATTTGCAAGAAAAGTAAATACGATAGAACTCCTCCAAAATTAATCAGAAAAAGCACTTTTGGGAAAACTCCATTTGATAGAGTTCACATCGATATATTTTTCATGAAAGGAAATAAATGGCTAACCATTGTAGACTCCTTTTCTAAATTTGCTAACACGATATTACTCACATCTAGAACGATTGTTGATTTGAAAAACGCGATTACTGAACACATTCGGCAATTCGGACGACCAAATACGATTATTTGCGATCAAGAACCATCTTTCATTTCTATAGATTTTGTCGGCTTTCTCAACGAACTCGGAATCGAAATACACCACGCGAGTAACTCGAATGCAAATGGAACAGTCGAAAGATTCCATTCTACATTAATCGAATTGTACCGGACAATGCAATTCAAATATAAAAATCATCCAATTAAAGATCAAATCAATATATTAACAGATATTTATAACAACACATTTCACTCGGTAATTAAAAATAAACCACGCGACGTAATATTTAACACCGCTAATACCACTAATACAGAAGAAATAACACAAAACGCCAATAAACTTCACACCGTCATAAAAAACGAACTAACCAAGCGTAAAGAAGCATATGAAAAACAACATCAACATAAAGAAGAACCTAAAGAACTACCAATTAATGACAAAAACTTCATTAAAATAACCCAAAGACAAACAAAAGATAAACCCGTATAAAATTTCAACAGTTAAAGAAAATAACCTACTGACGTATAAAGACATCAACGACATAAAAATACATAAAAACCGAATAAAATTTTAAACAAACCAACAACTTCTAAACAAGTCAATATTTTCATTTCAGATTGTTAATCGTCAAATTCATAAACGCGACCACATTAATGGTATGGTAGCTATGAAATTAGATAAAGTTAGAGTGAAAATAGGATATGAGAGAATAGTTCACGAAGTAAATTTAAAATCAATTGAAAGCAACCTAAATTACATAGAAAAAGTTTCCAAAAATTACAAAATATCAGACCATCTAGAAGAAACATTAGCAGAAAAGATAAAAATTGCAAACGAAAAGCTACATAATTTGTATCCCAGAAGACAAAAACGTGCATTAATAGATGTTCTAGGAACTACAATAAAATAAATAGCTGGTAACCCAGATAGTAAAGATTTAGAAATGATTCAAAACAGCCTTCAAACCTTAGAAAACAATGAGAACAAAATTATTCAAAACCAAAACAAGCAAATTATAATTAACGAATTACTAAAAGACAGAAACAATCAAATAACCTCTACATTGAAAAAATAAATTCGCAGTTAGCAGCTAACCACAATTATACGCACAAAACAATAGTAGATTTGGAATTTGTTAACCTCATATTCAATACTGATCTAATTACAAAAATGTTAGAAGATATAGCAGAACAAATCTCATTTTCCAGAACAAACCTGTTAAACAAAAACATATTATCATCAGAAGAAAAATTGTATATTTTCAACAATCTTAGAAGGCAGAAGTTAAATCTGAAAGTAGCAGATGAAATTTTTCAATATACCACAAGTAGTGTATCTTTCGGTAAGAAACAAATTCTAATCCTGGTCAAAATCCCTCAACTAGACGAAAACCAATACGATCTGATCAGCCTGGAGACAGTCAACATAAACGGAACAACAGTTAACACTAACATTCAACTTGTAGCCAAACATCTCAACAAAATTTACGCCCAATCAGCCACGTGTACCATCTGCGAAAACACAAAACCAGTACAAGACGATTGCATCTTCAATCTGCTAACACACAAAACACCAAAATGTCATCTCATCAGAAGACAACAACCAACGCGAGTTAAAGAAATCAAAAGAGGCATTATTCTTGTAGATACGAACGAAAACATTCTCATTAGAGATTCTTGCGGCGACCAGCGGATCATATCCGAGCCAACCATCATAGAAACCAATAACTGCACAGTGAACTTCCTAAACTATACTTTTTCCAATGACCCACTCAAAATCTTCAACGAAGAATATCTTGTCCCGATTTATGGGAAAACGTTACAAATTATCAACTCATCAATAGAAACTAACGATGTACAACAATTGCATCTGCAAAATTTGGAAAAAATTGGAACAGTTCAATTATCACTGCACAACACCCAACGAACCGTTGGCTATGAAGCATTAGCTCTCGTGTTTCTATTAACATTTTATATCTCTTTTAGATGTTTCGTATACTGCAAAAGTCTCTACAGTACGAATCAGTGGACTAACCAGAGCGACGGAGACCATACCAGCCACATAGAAATAAACATAACCAAGGAGGAGAAACACCAAGAACTTTGGAACAGTTTAGAGACCACGTCGTCCAATAAGAAAAAACCCTTGCAGCTACCAAGATTTGCTCTCGCTAAAAGTCAGCAGAGGACGTTGTAGGGGGGAGACGTTACAAAGTATCCTGCCCAGAAACGACGCTGAAGCATCAGTTTAGCTTCCGGTGCACCATCCATACACGAAAACACATGAAACAACGTGGTTCCACGCGGCGACATCGATCACACGGCAACGGCGACCATCGAGCCAGCAAATAGGACAATTCTGCTGAGGCTTCAATAATCACCTAGCAACCAGACGGCGATCGCGGCGCGAATCAGAAATGCTGACTAGATAGATTAATCCATTAAATAGTAGGGAAAATCAATTTAGCTTTTAGTCTTAACCTGAATGTGATTGTAATCGTTCATAAAAGTGAAATAAATATTTTTTTTATGCTTCCAAGTAAATCCGAAGCATTACTTATATATATATATATATATATATATATATATATATATATATATATATATATATATATATATATATATATATATATATATATATATATATATATATATATATATATATATATATATATATATATATATATATATATATATATATATATATATATATATATATATATATATATATATATATATATATATATATATATATATATATATATATATATATATATATATATATATATATATATATATATATACAGGGTGCACCATCTTGTGTGACGGTATATAAACCACATCAAATGTACAATCCAATGAAACCACCCTCTAGGTAGAATATCACACGGGCAAATAGCCGCTCGCACTCTGCAAATCATGCTCCATACTAGTGTTTAAACACCACGTCGACCAAGTGACCGCCTCCATGAACCACCGCACTATGTGCCCTTTTTGCTGCATTGTCCATAACCTTCTCGAGCATCTCGGGAGGTATGGCACGTATCTCAGTTCGAATGTTATCCTTAAGCTCGAGAAGGGTCTGAGGATTATTGGCGTATACTTTGCTTTTCAAATAGCCCCATAAAAAGAAGTCGGGAGGTGTTAAATCTGGAGACCGCGGTGGCCAGTCAATGTCGCCTCCCTTCAACACCACACGCCCTGGGAATTTTTTCTGCAAAACCCCAATTGTTTGAGCAGCCGTGTGACATGGCGCACCGTCTTGTTGGAACCAATAACCCTCAAGGCCCTTTTCGCGCATTTGTGGCCATACATAATGAGCTAACATCCACCGATATCGCTTCCCATCGATTGGCTCATTTTCTTTGAAAAAAAAAGGTCCAATTATGGTTTTAGCACAAACGCCGGCCC